>NC_088710.1:41418669-41718669 GCF_963576615.1 Watersipora subatra | reverse complement strand
AAGAGCAAATTAAAAAAACAATCTATGTGGGAGCCGGGCAACTTCTTTTTTAAATGAAAAAATATTTATTGCTCTAGAACCTGACAAGAAACTGAATTAACATAGAAATTATTTCAACGGCGTTTTATTATGCACCGAAAAAAATTCCATATAGCAAGAGAAAATGAAACGATGAGATGAGATTATGACGCCTTACAGTGCGTCGCGTTGCTTGTTCACAACTTGTTGTGAACACGCAACGCGACTTTGTAAAAGTAAGGGGCAATATATTAGTATTACGGTAGCATAACCGTAGATCTGGTTATTTTAACAATGGTACATCGATAGACACCCGTTAGTTAATAGAAATTAAACTATGTATGTACTGTAAAACTAGAGCTAATGGCGAATTTTAATGTGCCGAGTTGTGCAACTGGAGTTGTGAACGCGCAACGCGAGGCACTGTAAGGCGCCATACGCCATACTATAAGACTGGGTGTCATCTTCAAATTGAAATATTGCTTGTAGCCTTGTAGGCGCTCAAACCTTGCGCTATAGGTGAAACACAGTAGATGGCAATCAATATTGTTCAGCAGATGCATAGGCACATGTATGCTATGAGCCGCATTGAATTAGGTGGATAAAACAACCAAATGGATAAACAAGATGAAACGTATGAATCTATTACTTATAGCTATCAGCAATTGCCTCCTTTGGTTGTCGCACCAACACCGAGTCCAGTAATGCCGAATGTATCGTCTGGCTCAGACAGGAGGTCAGGTATAATTGCAGTGGCTCAAAACCTGGTCAGTTTCTGGGTCGTTTTGTAGAGGTGGAGCTTAATCCGGAAATGCAAATGTTTTGTCGGCACTAAGCGACGAGGTTTTAAGCAAGTGCCAATGTTTAGTCGGTTAGAAATTGAGTCTGTAATCTTATTATTTTTTGTAACAAAATAAAGCATAAACATCGTTTTAGACAAATCTTTAATCAAAAATATGAGATCTTTCATCAAACTAACATAACGTATTCACATAGTTGTTTATCGTAGTTTTGTCGTGTTAAGACGAAATAGTAACATGCTCACGAAACGGAAAAAAAAATCTTCTCAAAAGTACATCATTAATTATTCTGTATTCGTTTATACAGTGTGTATAAAAATGTCTTACATACGTTGTAATATGATTGCACTTACATGTATGTAACGCGGTATTATATAAGTTATTGAATATTTGTGATTATGTTCTAACCAAATAAAATGCACATTGAAACAATTGTCTACTTTGCTACCATTCTGAGAGCTAAAGAAGATTTTATTTCATTTTAGTGTAACTATTTATGTTAGCGTATCGTAAGACAAAGATTGTGAAAAGGCAACAGAAGACATTAGTCTATCTTATCTTTACTACAAACACCGACTTCTCCAACAACTAACTTTGTTTAGATTTTGAACATGACCGCACTCTGTAGGTATTCATTTGTCAATTTGCTTATATATTTATTATTTATGTACAGCATTGTGTGACCAAAAAAATTTTCTTGATTTGTTGAGCAAAAAATATTTTTTTTTTGTTGGCATGATGATGTAATTTCTTGCTCCAATATAAATAATGCATGTGGCAATTGTTGTGCATCATTGTTAGCAGCTTTCCCGTTACCTCCACAAGCACAATTTAGCCAATTCTGGAAAATCAGAGGGCAGCACACACAAAACCTTCAGCATGATGTATGTCTATTGGCATTGCTGATGTTGTACAACATACATTGTTTGAAAAGTCGATGCGCAATGACAAAATGTCTGGTGATGGACCACTGGAACAATGATGGGAAGTAGGTTGTTTTAGTTATCGGACGAATCTATCATGATAAATCGTAAAGTTTAATAATTTTACTTTATTTGATATAAAAAGAAAATGTTGCACATAACTTAATTACTACCACATCAGCACCAAAGCCATAAAAGGCCTTTAACAAGCACAAATGAGAACAGAATAACACAGTAGAAAAGGGCTACATATACTACATGTAGATATGTGAAAATAAGTGAATATAAGTCTGGTTTATTTAAAAAAAATCAGTGTTGAAAATCCTGAATGTTTTATGTATGTAGGTATGTTTTAATTTGATCAATATATTCACTCAAAATTGAGCACAGTACAAGCTGAAACAGTTCGAGATTTTGCATATAAAAGTATTCCTATCTAGAACAAGTTTGTTCTCTATGGCTGCAGATGAATTGGCAATGAGGTAGAGGGCACGCCAAATGCCATCTGGCGTGACTTCCCTTCATTGCCAGTTCACCCACAGCTATGGGGAACAAACTTGCTCTATGCCTATCTAGATATTGCTTGTATTAGAAAGCCTCAGGAAGCATTTTTGCTCTGTCATTTCTTACTCCCTGCAAACTCCTCTTGGAGATCCTTGATCTAAAATAAAAACAATCATAGCATGTGTATTTACATCTCCTTGAACTTGTAAAGTACTGTGAATGCAGTATTCAAGTGGCATTATTTGCGACAATTTTTGACTTTGACAGGAATAATATTTGTTAATTTAATGAAGTAGATTGGAAAGTTACATTGGACATTGTGATTAGCTGGAAGGTAATTTGGCGATCTCAAAGAACCGGACAAATCTGCTTTTGCTAGTTCCTGACTTTATTACTGTTTTTACAGTAGTTTTATTTCACAATTATTTCCTGGCTTCATATATCTTCTCCAATCCTACATTGCTCAACCGACTTAGCCCATAGAGTTGACTTGTACAAAACAACAGCGAAATTAGTCTAAGTACTCAGTCTATGAATCGGATGGTGTTGTGGCACCTTGTTATCAATGTCTCAAAGAGTTGATAACAACTCCAGAGATGCTCCCAAATCCTGATTAGAGATTTGCACATTACATCAAATCACCAATCGTGAGATTGGCATCAAAGCACCATAAAAATGGATTACCCAGTTTGTAAATTAAATCAAATTAAAACCATCAATTACATAGTGGATGATGGTTTTAATTTCATTTTATTTGAATGCTGAGCAGTCACCCTTCTAAGTGATTTGATTTGGAGCAAAACGCATGCCAGCGATTTGATATGCTTTACAAATCTGGAATCAAAGACTTGGGAACATCGCTGCACAACTCTCTCCAATTCAGACACTGAGCACTTACACTAAAGTGACACAAAAGCATCATGCAACAGGGTTCTAATTTTAAAACTGAGTTACTGAATATTACCACTCACCGGACTGTTAGGTATGAAAGTAACATCAGGTGTCTGAGTTACATCTATTATGCTGTTGTTTGTGGCATTTCGTAGATGCTCCCCACATCTATGGAAGCTCACATAGCCTCTGCTCTTACTCCTACCCATCCTGAGCAAGCACTGCGTTTCCTCCTTATCTTGAGCTATAAATCAGAATGCTCGAGGCATTGAACGTTTGGCTGGGTGTGAACAGGCAACTTAACAAATATCGCAGTTGGCAGCAAATAATTTGTTTCTGAAACCTAATCCTGCCTACACAAAGGGTTCTTCTGCATTATCCTACTATAACTTCACGTTTTTCTAGCTACTAATCTAGGGCTATAAATGGCTTGAAGATGCGCCTACCAATGAAATTCCACATTTAACCATAATTAATATTGCACGATTTGCCTAAAATTTTATTGCTGGTTGTGTGAGTGAGTACCTCCGTGTTACTATCAGATGTATTGTCTTGAGGATGCGGTCTCTTTGTTGGATTCTGTGACTAAAAATATAAACAATACGTAAATTATGTATATCGACACCATGTGACAACATATATGAATTTATGCACATGTATAGCATATTTATATTTGTGGGCACAATCTAACTAAATTCAAATTGGCAAAAGAGTCCAAACAAAGGCCTTGTTGCCAGGGCTCCAAAATAAGCATTCATTTTATCTTGCTTTTAATGATTGTTTTTGCAAATTTTAGGTGTGAAATATTAAATGTAAAATAAAATATTACGTCGAAGTTTAACCAAAGGTGTGAACTGCGATATAATACTATCTGGCGCATGTGTGAGGCCTCGGGATGAGAAATTCTCAAGAAAAATGAGACAGATTGCCGTAAACTTCACTGGCTATTGGGTCAAGGATATGGTATCTGAGCATTCCAATCAAGTCCGTGTTTCTTTGCAATTCTACCAAATTTCTATGAGAGAGTAGATAAATTAAAATAAGAGAAAATGTTTTTGAACTTTGATGTATTGTGAGACCGAAAGCAAAGTATCGAATACAGCTTAGACATGTCGCAACCCTCACAGTAGTGTAGACTTAGATTTACTGCATTCTCTGATTTTGGCTTACAAGAATATAAATGTGCACGCATGCTTTTGTTACAAGATAGCTATTTCAGAAATAAAACAATTTAAAATCCATAAAAGTAATAAATATTATTCATCATCTCTATGTAAAATCCATACTATACTATCTGTGCATTTGCAAAGACATGGAAGGATAGCCCTGTCTAAATATATTGGACATACAATGACCGAGTTTTGCTGTCCAAAAATATCCCTTATAATAGGCTGAGTAAAATATTATTGGTGTACCGGTAACTTACCCTCTGCTGTTCTTTGTACTTTTCCTTCTGGGTTTGCTGTCTTTCAGGGCCGTACATGCAGCCATACTCTTTTTTTTCGCCATACTCTTTTTCTTCGCCATACATACATAAATAGCTTTGACTGTCATGGATGACGTTCTTACCTCTCCAAATATCTTCACCTTGCTAAATTAGAGCAGATAAAATTTTAAAATTAAGAAACATGGTACAGATTTTTTAGATTCATTGGCTGAAGACGTTGTAGGTTTTTAGCCTTACTTGATTGCTAACACTCAATTGGGAACTAACTACTGCATGTATATGATGCTTGATACATTTATTGCTTGCTTGATTGTAGTTATTAATATATACAATGATTTTTAATGTCATCTCAATTGCATGCCAATGCTTGTACACTGAAGTCCATGTATATCTTCTAATCAAGGCTGCACTATAAGCTTGATCGTAATCCACTGCATGTCTGTATATACACGAATATCCACTTCGTCAAATTAAGCTTAAGAGTTGAGTGTCTATAGAGAGTAATCCTTTATTGCTGAGACTTAGATGGTGTGTATCCAGTGTGAGTTGCTAGTGAACTGATGAAAATTGTGTCAACTCTGCTTCAAGTAGGGCCTGTGACGTCATAGATCACATGGTACAAAAATAAACCAAAAAGGGCTTCATCAAACTGCAGCATAAAAACATATAAGCTACTATTGACATGTACTTCTATTGCACAACAACCAAGCATAGGCCTACATTTTACAATCAAGGTTACACTTCAACATCAAGGTTACACTAAAATATCCGAGGTATAAAATGTTCATTTTCAACGCAAAGATCACAAATTAGGCAGTGAAGAAAAAGTGCTTTAAGGATATGAGATTACCTTCAAAAAGTCTTTCATGCTTGTTGAATATGCCGTCCTCATGGTTTGTGTAAAACTTGTTGCCATATTCGATTTCATGGGCTTTGATAGCTTGCTCAGACTCGTCTAACAATGAGGCAAGAAGGAGCGGCATAATGCTTAAATGCACTGCAATTAAAAATATATATTTGGTAGGCCCTCAGGCTCCTCGTAGAAGTTGACTGTCGTCAGCGATCATGTCATTCAGCTATCGAGGCTTTGATAACCTACCGACATGATTGCCGACTACAGGCACGGGAGGCCTGTAGGTAGGTCTATATAGAAGATGAAATGATGAATACAAAAAGTCAGTTATGAATACATGATGACCCACTGAGGTCTTGAAGCAATATGAATATGCAGTGCATTTCAATTAATTTTTTAAGACAAATTGCAAGCAGTAAGCGACTCTGACTACTGAGGACTACTGATCACAGGCAGGCTGTCTAGTCCAAAAATATAACTGCCCTGCATTGCAGAAGACTACAAAAACTTGCTTTACCTTGCCTCCTCTCCTACACTTTTTGTGAACCAAACAGATGAGATACAGCCTAGGCCTGGCGGTGCTACTGACAGCGCACCATTGTAGTAACAAGTTCAAATAAAATTTGAGATACACAATTAAATGGTTGTTCCTTAGGTAGCTACATACTGTCGTTGTTTCAAAATGTGCTACAGTTGAGACTTGGTAGTAATATAAAGTTAGTTGTTAAAAAAGTGTGTGCTTGCAGCAAATACAGTAAAGATAAAAAACTGATGTCTTCTGTTGCCTTCATTTTTACAATCAATGCCTAACGAGATGCTAATACTAATATTTACAGTGAATTAAAATAGAATCATTTTAGGCTCTCAGAATGGTAACAAAGTGGACAACCGTTTTAATATGCATTTTCTTTGTTCAGAACATAATCGTAACTTTTCAATATTTTATGTAATACCGCTTTACAAAAGTGTATTCATATTAAAAAAATATATAACTATTTTTCAAATATAAACGAATACAGAATAATTAATGGTGTATTTTTGAGAAGATTTTTTCCGTTTTGTGAGCGTGTTACCATTTATTCTTAACAAGAAAAAACTACGATAAACAGCTATGTAAATACTCTATGTTATTTTGCTAAAAGAACTCATATTTGTAATTAAAAATTTGCTTGGAAAAGATGCTTACGTGATATTTTGTTAAACAAAAAGATAACTACTCGATTTATCAACAACTAAACGTTTGCAGTGGTTCGACTAACTTTAAAGCTTTTGTATTTCCGGATTAAGCTCCACCCCTACAAAACGACCCAGAAACTGACCAGGTTTTGAGCCACTGCAATTATACCTGACCCTGGATTTGAGTGTGAACAAGTCATTGAAGAATTTTGTTAACAAGCAGTTCAATGACTGGTATGAGCACACGCTTTTACAAGATGACAGTGGGGACCTGGCTACCACAATTCTGAAATCGGGAGTACAGCTCAGGGAACTAAGTTGTGAGTGGATGGTGAGGGCTTACCACCATTACAATCTGGCGGAGCAGACTCAAATTCTCACCAATGGTTTCAAGGCTGCAGGGGTTTCTGATGCGGTCCGTGAAGGCTCCAAAGATGATGACCCATTCGCAAACTTGAATAGCAGTAGACCTAATGATATTCTTCCATGAATTGTTTCTTGGTCAACTCTACAGAAATTCTGGTTGTTTATTAATCGGTTAAGTAAATTTTGATTTTTGTTCTACTCGAAGATTATAATATAATTTAATAATATAATATATATAATATAATAAGTTTAAAATATGTTTATGTAAAAATAATTAATCTGAATCGGATAACACAATCAATTTGGAAGTGGCAGTGGCTTGCTTCTTATTCCAGTCTTCAATGGATGGCTGGAGCAGCTCTTTAATTCTGCAAAATTATATGTATCGTTTAAATTGAATGTCAAATTTACACCAGCCCCCCCACAGCCGTAAAAATGCTAACTGTCAAATCGTCACGATAAAAACTTATTCACTGATAGTGTTATTTGCAACAAGTGGTTGGTCACGATTAAGGCAGGGGTAATATTGCATTATCATTGGGAATAGACAATAATTGAGTTTCCTTCACAGTCACTGACCTATCCAAGTATTGTTTGATTGTGTGACTGGTGCACTCTTTGATGGTGATCTCCAGCCCACCAAGGAGGATTGGAGATTTCTTTATGGTAGTAGAATGCATAAAACATTTCACCAGTCCACCATGTTTCACAAAATACGTTATATGACGTGAAATCTCCCGTGGCAGATGACCAACCGTTCTGAGACACCCATTAACTTGGGTCTTCACTCCAATGGCAAATGGGTCTATCCCATTGTTTGATTCTAGCTCTACCTGTAAATAACAACACCAAGAGCATGTGATAATGATCATGTGAAAAACACAAATGTTGTTACTATATATGTTTGTGGTCAATGATTATTTTTTTACTTTTTATGTCAAGTTGTCTTGACAGTTGAGTTTAGTAAAAATAATCATTGGTCACTTCACATCGAGCCCAGACTGATAAAAAAGTACACCTTAGCAGCATTTCACTTTCTGGTTGTGATTGGTGCATCTATGTAACGACTAGGCTGTCTACACCCATCTGATCTGGTAACTAACAAGTCTACTTGCCAACACCTATGTTTTATCACCTGTAGGAGCTGATTAGTTATACAAGTATTTTATGAGCTTTGAAAACTTATTTCTAGAAAGTTAAGGAAACCAATGGTGATTTTCTGAAATCTGTTTAATATGGCGTTTGATAAATTTTTGCAATAAATTCAATTATTTTTGTTCATCGATTAAATCAAATCACTATTCGTTTCCTTAACAAAAAAACTCCATGAGTAATTGTTTTCCTTCTCTGCTATTTTTAATAACATACTGTCAAAGCGTCTTTCATGTCTGGAGTCCAGAATTCTCGATAAACATGGAATCTTCTCAGCCCGCAAGTGAACTCGAAACGTGCCATGGCCATCGCTTGCTATAAATACTTGAGATCTAATATTGGTGCCATATCGGTCACGACGGAAAGGACCGAGACGTCATTGATGGTCCAAGAAACAAATGGCAGCAAGCGATCACGTTGAATTATCGATTTCTGCCATACATTTATACCTGCGGGTTACAAATACAAACTAGTCGCAAATATAAAAACTTTTTTTACTAGAGGACCGGACCTGAGGAATCTAATTTGTTTGTTCCACTGTATTTATTTTCACATCACTATATTTTCGCACTCATCAAAGCTGCGAAATTAAGTTGCCGCGAAACTTTACTCTGTGTGCTACTCACGAAACTAAATACTAGCGAAATATAAGTGTCCTAGGGTATGTTCCTCACTTAATAGGTATTTCAAAAGAGCTGCGCTAGAATCAAGTACATGTAGTTACATCTGGCAATTAAGGGATGATACTGCTGAGTAATTTATTTAGTGGAAACTGGTAAACTATTCTTATGTAACATTAGTGCCGTAAGATGCAACAAGCGCTTGTTAAAAAAGTTTCCATATCTCCTTTTTCTACTCTACATGTTCTACTCTTCACATACCCAATTTAAATAAAAGAAATGAGCTAATTGGTATAATAATAATATACACATACTATGTAACTATAATATTAAAATTTATTATAAACATATATCATAAACAAAGCAGCCAAGTAACCATTGGATAATACATGTATATAGCCGATATATTTAGGATGTTATCTCATTCTAGCAATTTCATGGGAGAGTCCCAACAGGCATGAACTATTTCTTAATAAATAATTTTACATATAAAAGTGTTCTCTATCAATCAACTGAGCTGATAAATACAATATACAATAGATTTTTATAAAGTAAATGGGGGTAATTTATCGGTATTGTATCGGTCCCAGTCGAAATTTTAAATTCGTCATGCCTTCAAGCAAAATCTGCTGCCCATTTGCCAATATCCCGCTACCTCGCACAGGTAACAACTTCGAGTAACATGAGCTAGGCAATGTCTCCAGCACTTTCTTCAGAAGTACGGATTTTGTACAACCACTGTCAAGCAACATGACAAATTTTTGTTAGTGTATCCGTACAGGAACGTAGTATGCACTGGTGAGCCAACATGCCTGTATCCTAAGTTTGCCCACATCACAAAGTTCAGGCAGTATGGGCATTAGTTTGCCTGAACTTGGTCGTTTCCCGATGGCTTTGGCTTATCACAGTAACGAGCGACATGGCCTCTTGCAGTTGTAGCGTCGAACTTCTCTCTGAGGCTGTTGGCTTCTCATTGTCGTCGATGTTAGCTGTGTCATCATTGCTTGCTGTGATGCCGCTATTTGCTTTTGCGTGTCCAACATCTGCTGCATAAACTTACTCTGCATTTCTGCAAAATGTTTGAGCAAAGCTGTTTGACTCATTTGCATTTGCTCTGTCAGTTCTTTTTTTAATTGTTGGACATCTTCTAGCTCTACTCGGTGGACATTTGTATCATATTCTACCATATCCTGATACTTCTGAATAGTTTCTACAGCATCAGTCATGGTGCTGGGAGAAGATAAGCGTAGTGTCCAGGCCAGCTGTGAATTATGCCGAATTGCTGCAATCAACTCACGCTTGGCTTGCTGGTCATGCTGATAGCTATCTAGCTCAGGGAAAGCCTTTTGAACTAACTTCTGTACCTTTTCAGCATAATGATATATGTTGTCCTTTGGCTTTAATTTCATAGATTTTAATATGGCGCTAGCTGTGTCTGTACTGAGCCCATATTGTGCCTTAAGTTTATGGCAAACTTCGTCATAGGTATTGCCACCAACACCTCTGGTAGCTGGGCCTTTCAATGCCAATGTTAACCGTAGCCTACATTCTTCTTCACTCCACTGATTATGCTTTGCCACTGCCTCAAAACAATGCAAAAACTCTTCCACATCACTTGTGCCATCAAATGAAGGAGCAGGAATAGGCTGCATGGCTACTTTTGCAGGTATGTGCCCTCTTTCCATCATACTAGTGCATAAATCATATGGGCCATCCTTACTTCTACTCTTGCGCACCATGTTTGGATTTAAAAGGGTTTGAGAGAATAGCTTCACTATTATCCCACCACTGCCACCAGTGAAGAAAACTCGCAAGAGTGGGGTGGGGACAACCCCTAGCTCTAGTTCTCTGCGCTATAACCAACGCTACAACCTGCTGAACCCAACAGGAGGGAGCTGAAACCAACTCATTTATGCTCTGCTGAACCCAGCAGAGTACGCTGAACCCAACGCTGCTGACTGTACAACCTGCTGAAACCAACAGGAGGGAGCTGAACCCAACTCACTTCCATTCTGCTGAAACCAACAGAATGCGCTGAAACCAACGCTGCCAACTGTACAACCTGCCGAATCCAACAGGAGGGAGCTGAAACCAACTCACTTGTGCTCTGCTGAACCCAACAGAGTGCGCTGAACCCAACGCTGCTGACTGTACAACCTGCTGAAACCAACAGGAGGGAGCTGAACCCAACTCACTTCCGTTCTGCTGAAACCAACAGAGTGCGCTGAAACCAACGCTGTAACCTGCTGAAACCAACATGAAAGAACACAACTCTTGTAAGGATAATTATTTAATTATCCTATTTATTTGTAGTCATTTTGTGTGAGCTTGCTGTTAGTGACGATTATAAAAGATATTTCTCCAACAATAACGACTTTATTATAGTAATACTAATCATGCATCCAATTCAAGAGTCACATCCGAGCTGAACTGCCTAAAAATTAGTGGCAGTATTTATATTACATAAGCGATTGGCGTAGAGATTGACGGTTATCGTTCAAACCGACCAATCATATAGTCTTGCTGACTGCCGAGTTTCTGAGAATTTTCACATACAGAACAATAAAAAATTATTGCTAGACAATGAGCCATTATAGCATAACAATCTAAACACTAACAAAAAGCCCAGGAAATTCTACATATACTGGGTAGCGAACAGTAAGTGTAAAAAAACATTAAGACATATTTCGATAACGAAAAGGGCTAATTACAAAATCTTATCTCGAGAAAACGTAGAACAAAAACGGAAACAATATTGTTTAAGTAATCTTAAACCACTAACAATTAATTATAACAGAAACTTAGAATATTTTGACATGTAACCATGAACATAAAAAATGTCTTTCAATGAGTGAACGGTAAGAAATAAATTATAGAAGATTGTTCACTGCGTAAAAGCCTTAATAAATGGCGTCTGTTATCTTTTCTAGGTCAACCACTATCCCAGAAGTCTCTTCTCTATATACGGTATATATATTGGCTACGTCACCTTTTCCCTTGGATCAGTTCACCATGTTTTTCTGCGACGGGTGTCCAGAGCGCCTTGATGAGCCTGACGTCCATGGGACCGATAGCATCCAAATAAGACAACTCTTCGGAGTTATTCCCCCCATGGTCTTTTTCATGGCCACCACTCCTTTCATAGAGTTTGTTCTTTAGAATATCTCGCTTTATTTTTACGTTTACAACAGGAAGGGTTAGCAAAATCTTTGTATCGAGTGATTTATTTTGAGCAGCTGAACGATCTTCTGATAAATCTGCTGCGTAATTATAATTGTTCCTCAAAGTTTTTTGTTTACAATAGAAATATTTAACTCAAATACATAAAAACTACTAATAAAATCGTGTCTTGTCTCTATACGTATGGTATCTAAGAAGCGAAGTTACTTCGGTGGCCGTGTGACATGTGCCACGAACCGAACCAGCCTCCGAACCGATCCTACGTCGGTTCGGTGCTCGTGTGACCACGCCTTTAGCTAGAGCTGGAACGAGACCAAGGAATTCAGGTCGGACCAGACTCAGGGTCAGCAATGAGGGCCAAGATCGGGTCAGACCGGGTCAGCAGGGCGCGCGATTTTTTATTCATTTAAGATTAAGAGATAGTTCTATTACAGCCTAAT
Source organism: Watersipora subatra (assembly GCF_963576615.1). Lineage (NCBI taxonomy): Eukaryota > Metazoa > Bryozoa > Gymnolaemata > Cheilostomatida > Watersiporidae > Watersipora > Watersipora subatra. Next base: position 41,706,299 of record NC_088710.1, on the reverse strand, counting down.
GTTGTTACATCAATAAACTAAGATAAAAGAAACCATTATCACACCAATCATTATATTTTGTAGCTTGGTTTATAGATGCAATCTACAATTTACGGCTAGACATTGGTGGATCAATGCTATTCAATAGGTGAAAGATTAATGGCATGATTTGGCTAGTGTTTTTATTACAGATTTTATTTTCAACTGCTATTATAATCAACAAGAGATTAGTTAAGAAAATACTTTACAAATATAGAAATAGATAACCCAGCATAGTGGAAAGCAAAAATCCAACACTTCCCTAAAACTTCTGGTATTAGTGAAAGAAACTAAAAATAAAATAAATTTGCTAGATTGAAGGTTCTTAGACGCGTTTTTAAGTTCCTCAGGATGCCCTCGTTGTAAATGCCTCAATAGTATTGAGGTGGACCCTTCTTTGTAGCTTAAAAGTTGACTTGCAACAAAATTCACATTACAGTTATTTGGTATTAAAAGATTCACCATGTCTTACTCTGTTGTGTTGTAGGTGCAAAATACGTGGAAATGTGATTACAAGCTCTTAAAAGCTCAAAAACGAAAAGCCGCCGTAGATTGGAATCTGTTTATTTATCTGATGTAGTCATTACAGTTTGGTTATCGTCTTGTCATGTGATGTTCTTACGTGAATTGCAAAGCCAATAAAAAGCTCAATATAAAACTTATCGTAGCACTAGTTTATGACAAACACTTCGGGTTTTACCGAAGACCCCGTATCAAATATAGATGCTCGCTACTTTACAGTTTTGTTTTGGCATTATTCAATCGTGAAGCCGTAATCTGATCACGTGACCCAATACTTCGAAAATAATTTTTGCAGCATTTTTCGATTATCACAGGTGACCAACAGGCTCGTCAGAATTATTAGACAATATGTACTCCTTCGAGCTAAGGTTAAAAAGTTTGAGGATTTTTTACGGTAAGTTATAAGATATCAGTGCTAACAGTGACAGCATTACAATGACGATAAAACAGACGCGTAAGAACAATAGACATGGTTTTATTGAATGTGTGAAGTATGTTTGTGAAAATATTTTGACAAATGAGGTTGCATGAAAGTGTAAGCAGAAACCATCCTGTAACAACTACAGCCCATTTGAGCTGTTTTGGAAAGTGAATCCAAACTACGGCGGTCTCGTGTGGCTGTGATTAACTGTTCGTTTTTAGCTTTTAAAAGCTTGTAATCACATTCCCATATATTTCAACCCTACAATACAACAGAGTAAGACATGGTGAATCTTATGATACCAAATAACTGTAATGTGAATTTTGTTGCAAGTCAACCTTTAACTTGCTTTTGCATATTGTACAAATAACTTGGTATTTTCCTTTCGTGACTGGCTTCTTCATGAACTCCCAGACCACCTACATGTTGATTATTTCTTGCCAAAAAACGTTGTGAAACTTGTAGTCCAAAGACTATTGTCGCAGAAGTAAAAATATAGTCTTGACTCACCTTGTTTTATTTCGCCTGGTCCTTCCGCCCTAGGACTATATGCGACTCAATTTCAATCGCACATAAAAAGCGATATACAACCACTGTTGTTTAGCCATAAACCTACTCGTGTCTTTGTATAGGAAGATCCGAGGGTCGGGTGGCCCGACCCGGGCACCTCTGATCCGGTGGGTCAAGACCAGACCCACGCCATACCCACCTATACCCATGCCAGCTTTATTCTCAGCTTCATAATGGGCCCTAATCGGAATAAATCTCTTTGCTATCTCACGAGCTAGGCTACAGACTAGCTTGATGATTACACTTAAACAATAGCATGATGTTGAATCTCAGCAACTTCTCCATGGTGGCAATTAGTGCTAGTCTGGGAAAGTTTTTCACCAATCCAGTACTACTAAGCAACACTCTCGTCGCTTTCTCACTGGTTGCAAACCTCAATCACCACAAGCGAAGACAAAGTCAAGCCACCACGATTCTTAACTGTGATTAGGGAATTCGTTGCTTGTTTAACATCATAGTTAGTAACATTCACGATGCTAGTGAAACAATCATTACACTTCAGCTTTGGTGACCTAGCCAGCTACATAGCCAGCTGTAAAATAATCATTCTGTTTCATTTTTGACTTAAAACATACTTGCATACTCATCATATTTAGTCATGTTTAGTTCAGCAAGATATTAGTCTGTTTACCTAGCCAGGGTCTGGCTCTTTTTGTGGGTGGGCTATTTGCCCCCCTCTCCTTTCCCCCTTCTCTCTTTTCCCCTTCTCACTTCTTCTTTGGAGAAGGGGAAAAGAGAGAATGGGGATAAGAGAGGGCTGCAAATAAAGCCATGATGGCTCATGATTTGTGTGCAACAATTCATAGCTTTTATAGTTTTAATCTATGGTGGTTATCAGATATTATCACGTAATTGCTTTAGTTTACTGGATTATGTATACAAGAAGGTTTTTATGTGAAAATAAATGTAATTTTGTCACTTTCTTCTGTTTAGCTCTATTGTTAACAAGAGTGCAGTCAAGCATGAGGTACAATACAATGACGTTACGTCGTGCTATTTAAGTCTGACAAGGCAACCGATGGGAATAGCTATTACTGGCCAATCTAGGTTTATATATCTATGGTTTCCCTGAATTGAAAATTATTGCATATAAGAATATATACATATAATATACATGTATATATATATATATATATATATACATATATATATATATATACATGTATATATATATTTATATGCGTCAAATAGAATTTTTTATAGGCATAGACTTTTCCAAGCTACAACAATGGATAACATTGATGAATGTAAATTAAAAAAATATTTTAAAGCTCATTACTATCACAAACTACAAGCACACAGCAAATTTGAATTTACTAGGATAATAATCAGCCAAGTTAAAGCTTGATAAGGGGGGATAATCTCATTTAATTAAGACGATTTACAAAGGTGTTTAGAGGGCATTTGGAACTCAATTTTAAGCATTTTACAATCTGAAACACAAACCTTTGATAGTTTGCATATGTTTTGAAATTTGCATATGTTAATTGGTATAAAACATGAGAAAAATGTGTGACTTTGTTAAAACCACAGGTTGACCTTGATTTTTACTTTTGCAGTATTTCGACAAAGAGGTTAATCTTGTATGGCTTCTAGATGCTGACTCGATGCATCGACAGAGAAGATGAGACTAGTTTTGGATAGCTGAGGCTTGGAGAATTTCAGGAATATTAACAGAAACAATGGCAAATTATATGTTAATAGTGATAATTGTTTTTGAATAGTGGCTAAAATAGCATTTTCGGTCATTTTTGGTCGGAGTTATCTCCCACATTATTCATCTGAAAAATTTCAAACCTATTTCTTTGTGTGAATATAAAAATTGTGTGTAGACAAACAAAAGTCTAGACCTCTAACTTGTATATTCTTGAATTTAAATGAGTCTAAAGTCACCTCTATGTGACTTGCCCTCAAACTCAGGCGACAAATGGTCAAAGTTCAAATCCTCATAGCACCTGAACCGATGACCCTAGAAGATAAAAATTTGGGATTTGAGCGTTTTTCAACATAGGCAACAACATATTAAGAAATCATCAAAATCTGAGGCTATGAGGTTTTTTTTAGTTACACTTGGTAAATTCTATGCCAATAAGCAATTAAGTATTGAGCATAAATTGTGTCATAGAGCAATACTCACTCGGCAATACAAATTAATCATTACGTAACACAAAGCCTGCCAAAGAAAGTAGATTACAATGATAGTTCCCATATTTTTTCGTAAAAAGACAAACCTCTTTCACCAGCTGCGGCTTGTTGTTTATACAATACTTCTTCATGAAAATGAAGATGAAATGAAATGAGAAGCTATATCGAAGGGTGCTTTTTTCCAACCACGCATTGAAATGACTGTTCCTGGCCAGGCATTAAGGAAAAACACTTTGCTGAATAAACTTATAATATGATTAACTATACGAATTATCTTTTTTAACCCAAAATTTTGGATGAAAATCTCATACAGTTTTTATTTTAACCTTGTGGAAGCTTGTTTTTGATTTACAGCAGATTGCTGTTAGCTCACTAGCCTTTTAGGATCTTAGCCTAAATACTGGAGACTGCGCATTCGCACTGTTGTCTACATAAAATTTTATATGCACATATGCAGTAAAATATTTAAAACAAAATATTTAAAAAATATGAAAATCAATTCTTATTCATATAGTTCGTGTTCATACTATCCATATTTACTAATTAACAAAATCTGGATGGCACAAACAATGTGGATAAATAAAAAACAATTGTTCATGGTTGTTGAAGACGAAAGGCTTTCCAGCAAAGACCGTTATTATTGAAACCCTTTCATAAATAGCAAATAGCAAATAAGCCAAATAGCAAATCTAATGGCGACGAAGCATGCATTTGTCTACGGATTCACAAACACTCATATTAATGATAGTTCAGCATATAAATGTTAAAGTTATTTCACAGAAGTACCAGTATCAAATATCAGCGAAGATACCATATATATTTCTACTGAACATGCTTAGTACAGCACTTTCAATCATAATATGGCAGGCGCTAATGTTATGCTGAACTACTACCGATCGGTTTTAAGTTTAACAAGTAATATATTCGGAGAACATTAGGCGAAATATTCCAAGTTTGAATTCTAAATACACTATAAATATGCACTGTTTGTTTTTTACTACCTCCTGAGCAGCCCACACCCAATTGAGAACAGGCAATGCTTAACTTTTGTTTTAGCATGTGATCCATTCACAAACAATATCATAAGTGAGTCAACCAAAACCTCGTTTAAAACATGCCGATGAACTCTATTTATCATATCGAATAAAAAACTTTTGAAAGCTATTTTTTTTTTTCGGATAGCAAAAATCGATACAGTTATAGTGCTTTTAAAATATTCTGGAATAACGGGGTGAACTTATACATGAGTAATACTTATAATAATATAATTTTTGCCTTAAAAATGCCTATCCACTTGTAAAGAATTGCCATGTATACTAATGTAAGCGTTCATTTCATATAATTTTGTAAGATTTTATTAACCAAATACTCTATGTAGAGCTAATTTTCCAGACATAGAACTGCATTGATTACTATAGCATTAAACAACTTCTACTGTAGTTTGCTTATTAATCAGTAAAATACTTTCTACTCTTGATTTGATCGTTAGTCCTATCACCACCATATTTCGATAACCAAGAGTATTTACTTTTAAATAACCTTTTAATGCGCACAATTGCTGATCAGCATTTGTTCAAATGTTTATCATGTCAAATAATATTCAAATGAAATTAATAAAATTATATAACAACAAAAATCTACATTACAATAATCATATTAATTTAATACAACTTACTCAAATGCCCTGATCACGTGATGTGGCGGAAAAGATCCCATACTTGAGTGTGTTTGTACGACCTCTAGTACATTACAATCTTTCTTGTATTCCAATTTCAAACCAAAAGCTGCAACCTTTCAAGAAATACTTTGGGTGAAGTGGAAATAGCACCCACATATTTCTACATTGGGCCATGCTGCTTTTATTGCTTCCTACAGACTTATCTCAAAGTCGCAAACAACCTCAAAGGCATTGAATTCTTCAGTGCCCTTGACTACCTTGAGCATCTACAAATGTATACAGTAAAGCCTTAATGCTTTATTATTTTTACTTGCCTTTTTATTTTAACTTGCAAAAAGAAAATGCTTTGAAAAAACTCAACCTCATATAATGTCATTACTTTGTGTGTTGAGACAAACACTTACTAAAAATTTCATGGTATGCTAAAGATATTGTACATATAGCGGTGATAAACCTTATCAAAGTAAAAAAATAATTTCAAGAACTTAAATTTCTGACTTAAATTATTAAGTCAGACAATCTAACGGAGCAAATGTTTACGACTACATGTATATAAACGTTGCTGCAATAAGACACTTTTTTGACATACCCTCCAATAGCCTTAATTTTTATGAACATAAATTATAATGTCACAACATAACTTATGCTCAACTGCTGCTGGGCGCAAGGAAAACTAAAAAAGTGAATAACAATTCTCAGGTTGATAAGCTGGCAGTTGTCAGTCCTGAATTAGTGCCCATGTTCTCCCATAAGCCTGATTTATTTTGCCGGCTACGTGTTCAGTGGGATGATAGTAGTATGTAGAGAGCAGATCTACACAAAAAAGTGACGGATCCAGCGGGGGGATAGAAAAAGGGGGTTGCGAATTAAATTGGCTAGGGGTGTAGATTGAATTGCGTGGAGTTGAATGAGATGTTGGGGTTTGGGGGGAAATTGTGGTGTAGAGTAGGGGGTTGAATTCGAGGGGGTATGGATCCGCTCCTGGCGTAATCGGCGGATTATCTGTGGATGAGTCATCCGATTAGTGGGGGATGAGTCATCCGATTAAACGTGGATTATCGCGGGATTAGTCGGGGGAATCGTTGCGGATTAGTCGGCCGAATCGTCGCGGATTATCGGTGGATTAGTGGGGGTGAATATCTGGGACATCGAGGGCTGGTTGGTTTTCCGGAGTGGATCTCGCGGATTATCGAGGAGAGCGAGAGATTACCGGTTGAGTGAGGGGGTTAATATCTGGGACACCGAGGGGTTGATTTTCTGGAGATTGTTATATATTTGAAACATTGAATATATATGAGAAAGTGTTTATGTACAAAGTTATTTTTTGAAGATTTGATGTTTTTGTAATGTTGAAGCTCTTGAATGGTTAAGAATTTTAAGGAACTTATTTTTTGGTTTTTTTTGTATTTTTTTTTTGTATGTAAGATTGAAATTTGTTGGAGAAATTAATATGTTAAATGAAAGATCAGTTTTATTACAAAATTATTCGCTTTAAAAGATATATTTATATGTATTATTCATTATTTCCATCATCATTTTGTTTCAATAAAAATAAAATAGTTTATGTTTAACTTGAAATATATGAAAATGTTCAAGTAGATAGGTCACAATAAAGATAATATAGTATAAATGAAACATTGAATATATATATAAGAAAATGATCATGTACAATCTTTAAAACGAAGTTTGTATCGAGTTGTTCATCAATCAATCATCGTCATCGGAAATATCTATGATAGCAGGATCCTTTTTGCATTGTGCCGAACTCTCGTAAAATCTGCTTGCTTCTTCATGTCCCATGACTACTACATCGTAGAATTCGCGAGTATTGTGAGATGTTACTAGTCCCTTGTATATAATGATACCCGGATAATTTTCTTTCAACGAAAGGGCATATCTCGAAGGCATCGTTAAAGTTCCTTGAACTTCCTCTCCATCAACTTTGGTTGAAGATGCTACAGTTGGTACCATATTCACCTTGCCTTCAGCATCTTTGTATTCACTTGTTCCAACATTGTGATAGTAGAAAATAGATGGTGCTTTGAACTCCTTGAGATGACGAGTCTCGAAAAGTTGTATAAGTTTTTCAAGTCTCTTCGTTCTCAGATTGGCTAGAGTGCGTTTCATGTCCAAGGGAGTTGAGGTTCCTTCTGTTACTCGTCTTAAGTCATGGTAACTTCCCTGTCCATTACTCTTAGGTTTTAATCCAAGATATACCATAATACTTGGATAAGACAGCGATTCATCTAGAAATCGTTTTGGAGCAAAGACAGCAGTAGATTTACTAATCCCATTTTCCACATAGTTGAAGTGAATGATACAGCACGCTCCATGGATCGAATGAGCTTCTTCCGTTTTTGTCACCTCCATAATCAATCCTACTGAAAGGTCTGTCATTTTCTGCAGTGATTTTGCTTCCATTAAAGTATCCTTACTTAATGTTCTTAACTTGTCTGCCACATCTTTTGCCCTTTGCTCCAAATTCGTTTCGATTTGGTTGGATTTCTTCTTCTTCGTTGGAGGAGTCGTGTTAGAAAGAGTTACAGGTGAAATTTTCTTTTTCGACATCTTCACTGAACTATTCGATCCAGGTTTTATCACTCCAGATTGAGTATTATCCTCCATAGTTGTGTAGTGTGTTAATTCTCTGAGTTTGAATGAAGAATTGATATCGTTTTAGTAAAATTCTGCTGGTTATATACAATTCTCCTCATCAAATGATTAATGAGTTTTGATAAATTTAGCTGCATCATCCATAATATCAGAAGACTTTTCGCAAAATTGAAAAACGCGAAATTCAATTTCGCGAAAGTTGACTTTATAATATATATGTGTAATTTCGCGAAATTGGATTTCGCGAAATTCACTTTCGCGAAAGTTGACTATATAATATATATGTGTAATTTCGCGAAATTGGATTTCGCGAAATTCACTTTCGCGAAAGTTGACTATATAATATATATAATGTATAATTTCGCGAAATCCAATTTCGCGAAAGTTTAGTGAGACAAGATGGATTAGAAGTGATTTATAGCTTTTGTCCGGGTTCCACCTCCTTGAACTGGACTAGTATAAATACAGCCAAGTTTGATGGGCTCACCATTATCGAGACTTTTTTTTTTTCCTCGAGTTATTATACATGAAATTCTCAGAACTTCGAACTATTTCTATACCTAACTGGATTAAATATCTCACAAAAGTTTGGATTAATTCTACAATTTGGATATCTACGTATAATCTTCTCTCAGAACTTTGGATTATATTTCTCCGAACTAACTGGATTATATATCTCACAAAAGTTTGGATTAATTCTACAATTTGGATATCTACGTATAATCTTCTCTCAGAACTTTGGATTATATTTCTCCGAACTAACTGGATTATATATCTCACAAAAGTTTGGATTAATTCGACAACTTGGATATCTACGTATAATCTTCTCTCAGAACTTTGGATTATATTTCTCCGAACTAACTGGATTAAATATCTCACAAAAGTTTGGATTAATTCTACAATTTGGATATCTATGTATAATCTTCTCTCAGAACTTTGGATTATCTCTGTTTCACCGGATTATATATCTCCGAAATTTGAATACAACAAGGAAATGTATCCGGCATCTTTCCATTCAGAAGGAGACTGGAGCAAATCTGATGCGGTAAGTTGATTTACAATAATTGGTGGAAAAAATTTTTAATGAATGAATAAATGTAGAGAGAGAAAAATGAGATTTTTAATCCTCGGAAGCTGGAAATCTTCTTCAAAGGTGTTCAAGCTTTCACGAGAGCATAATTTAATTTCATCGGAAAACTCTACTCCTTCCACTTCAATTGATAATAGAGAAAGAAGCAGAAGTAGGGAAAGGAGTGCATTATCCGTTTCAGCTAATAAATATATCTGCTTAGAATGTTCGACTTCATTTAACAAAAAATCAATCCTCAAAACACATGTTAAACACATTCATCTCCAATCGAATGAAAGTTCAGACCTTCATTTTATGAATGGTGAATCATAATCTGTAACTTCGACTTATAACCAAATAGAGCATTTGCAAAATCTCGAACACGACTTCAAGATGTACTTATTTCAGAATTTTATCAATTGGAATTGTAATCAGCTCTGACTCATTTAGTCTCCCAAGTAGTTCAGTGTCAGTGCATGGAACTAGCAAGTCTACTAGTTAAATCTAATTAAAGGATCTATGGGTGCTTTACTACTTCATGGAATAATTCTCAATGTACTGATTACTCATGATGATCTCTCACAGTGGATGGAACTAGCAAGTCTACTAGTTTAATCTAATTAAAGGTTCTATGGGTGCTTTACCACTTCATGGAATAATTCTCAATATACTGATTACTCATGATGATCTCTCACAGTGCATGGAACTAGCAAGTCTACTAGTTAAATCTAATTAAAGGATCCATTGGTGCTTTACCACTTCATGGAATAATTCTCAATATACTGATTACTCATGATGATCTTTCGCAGTGCATGGAACTAGCAAGTCTACTAGTTTAATCTAATTAAAGGAACTATGGGTGCTTTACTACTTCATGGAATAATTCTCAATATACTGATTACTCATGATGATCTCTCACAGTGCTTGGAACTAGCAAGTCTACTAGTTTAATCTAATTAAAGGATTCATGGGTGCTTTACCACTTCATGGAATAATTCTCAATATACTGATTACTCATGATGATCTCTCACAGTGCATGGAACTAGCAAGTCTACTAGTTTAATCTGATTAAAGGATCCATGGGTGCTTTACCACTTCATGGAATAATTCTCAATATACTGATTACTCATGATGATCTCTCACAGTGCATGGAACTAGCAAGTCTACTAGTTTAATCTAATTAAAGGATCTATTGGTGCTTTACTACTTCATGGAATAATTCTCAATATACTGATTACTCATGATGATCTTTCGCAGTGCATGGAACTAGCAAGTCTACTAGTTTAATCTAATTAGAGGATCAATTGGTGCTTTACCACTTCATGGAATAATTCTCAATAAACTGATTACTCATGATGATCCCTCACAGTGCATGGAACTAGCAAGTCTACTAGTTTAATCCAATTAATGGATCTATGGGTGCTTTACCACTTCATGGAATTGTTCTAAATATACTGATTACTCATGATGATCTCTCACGGTGCATGGAACTAGCGAGTCTACTAGTTTAATCCAATTAGAGGATCTATGGGTGCTTTACCACTTCATGGAATAGTTCTCAATATACTGATTACTCATGATGATCTCTCACGGTGCATGGAACTAGCAAGTCTACTAGTTTAATCTAATTAAAGGATCCATGGGTGCTTTACAACTTCCTGGAATAACTCTCAATATACTGATTACTCATGATGATCTCTCACAGTGCATGAAACTAGCAAGTGTACTAGTTTAATCTATTTAAAGTATCCATGGTTGCTTTACGACTTCATGGAGTTATTCTCAATATAATGATTACTCATGATGATCCCTCACTGTGCATGCAACTAGCAAATCTACTAGTTTAATCTAATTAAAGGATCCATGGGTGCTTTACCACTTCTTGGAATAATTCTTAATATACTGATTACTCATGATGATCTTTCACAGTGCATGGAACGAGCAAGTCTACTAGTTTAATCTAATTAAAAGATCTATGGGTCCTTACCACTTCATGGAATAATTCTCAATATACTGATTACTCATGGTAATCTCTCACAGTGCATGGTACTAGCAAGTCTACTAGTTTAATTTAATTAAAGGATCCATGGGTGCTTTACCGCTTCATGGAATAATTCTCAATATAATGATTACTCATGATGATCTCTCACAGTGCATGGAACTAGCGAGTCTACTAGTTTAATCTAATTAAAGGATCCATGGGTGCTTTACCACTTCATGGAATAATTCTCAATATACTGATTACTCATGATGATCTCTCACAGTGCATGGAACTAGCAAGTGTACTAGTTTAATCTAATTAAAGGATCTATGGGTGCTTTACCACTTCATGGAATAATTCTCCATATACTGATTACTCATGATGATCTCTCACAGTGCATGGAACTAGCAAGTCTACTAGTTTAATCTAATTAAAGAATCCATGGGTGCTTTACCACTTCATGGAATAATTCTCAATATACTGATTACTCATGATGATCTCTCACAGTGCATGGAACTAGCAAGTCTACTAGTTTAATCTAATTAGAGGATCTATTGGTGCTTTACCACTTCATGGAATAATTCTCAATAAACTGATTACTCATGATGATCCCTCACAGTGCATGGAACTAGCAAGTCTACTAGTTTAATCCAATTAATGGATCTATGGGTGCTTTACCACTTCATGGAATAGTTCTCAATATACTGATTACTCATGATGATCTCTCACGGTGCATGGAACTAGCAAGTCTACTAGTTTAATCTAATTAAAGGATCCATGGGTGCTTAACAACTTCCTGGAATAACTCTCAATATACTGATTACTCATGATGATCTCTCACAGTGCATGAAACTAGCAAGTGTACTAGTTTAATCTATTTAAAGTATCCATGGTTGCTTTACGACTTCATGGAGTTATTCTCAATATAATGATTACTCATGATGATCCCTCACTGTGCATGCAACTAGCAAATCTACTAGTTTAATCTAATTAAAGGATCCATGGGTGCTTTACCACTTCTTGGAATAATTCTTAATATACTGATTACTCATGATGATCTTTCACAGTGCATGGAACGAGCAAGTCTACTAGTTTAATCTAATTAAAGGATCTATGGGTCCTTACCACTTCATGGAATAATTCTCAATATACTGATTACTCATGGTAATCTCTCACAGTGCATGGTACTAGCAAGTCTACTAGTTTAATTTAATTAAAGGATCCATGGGTGCTTTACTGCTTCATGGAATAATTCACAATATAATGATTACTCATGATGATCTCTCACAGTGCATGGAACTAGCGAGTCTACTAGTTTAATCTAATTAAAGGATCCATGGGTGCTTTACCACTTCATGGAATAATTCTCAATATACTGATTACTCATGATGATCTCTCACAGTGCATGGAACTAGCAAGTGTACTAGTTTAATCTAATTAAAGGATCTATGGGTGCTATACCACTTCATGGAATAATTCTCCATATACTGATTACTCATGATGATCTCTCACAGTGCATGGAACTAGCAAGTCTACTAGTTTAATCTAATTAAAGAATCCATGGGTGCTTTACCACTTCATGGAATAATTCTCAATATACTGATTACTCATGATGATCTCTCACAGTGCATGGAACTAGCAAGTCTACTAGTTTAATCTAATTAATGGATCTATGGGTGCTTTACCACTTCATGGAATAATTCTCAATATACTGATTACTCATGATGATCTCTCACAGTGCATGGAACTAGCAAGTCTACTAGTTTAATCTAATTAATGGATCTATGGGTGCTTTACTACTTCATGGAATAATTATCAACATACTGATTACTCATGATGATCTTTCGCAGTGCATGGAACTAGCAAGTCTACTAGTTTAATCCAACTAAAGGATCTATGGATGCTTTACCACTTCATGGAATAGTTCTCAATATACTGATTACTCATGATGATCTCTCACGGTGCATGGAACTAGCAAGTCTACTAGTTTAATCTAATTAAAGGATCCATGGGTGCTTTACAACTTCCTGGAATAATTCTCAATATACTGATTACTCATGATGATCTCTCACAGTGCATGGAACTAGCAAGTGTACTAGTTTAATCTATTTAAAGTATCCATGGTTGCTTTACGACTTCATGGAGTTATTCTCAATATATTGATTACTCATGATCATCCCTAACTGTGCATGCAACTAGCAAATCTACTAGTTTAATCTAATTAAAGGATCCATGGGTGCTTTACCACTTCTTGGAAAAATTCTTAATATACTGATTACTCATGATGATCTTTCACAGTGCATGGAACTAGCAAGTCTACTAGTTTAATCTAATCAAAGGATCTATGGGTGCTTTACCACTTCATGGAATAATTCTCAATATACTGATTACTCATGATGATCTCTCACAGTGCATGGAACTAGCAAGTCTACTAGTTTAATCTAATTAATGGATCTATGGGTGCTTTACCACTTCATGGAATAGTTTTCAATACACTGATTACTCATGATGATCTCTCACGGTGCATGGAACTAGCAAGTCTACTAGTTTAATCTAATTAATGGATCCATGGGTTCTTTACCATTTCATGGAATAGTTCTCAATATACTGATTACTCATGATGATCTCTCACAGTGTATGGAACTAGCAAGTCTACTAGTTTAATCCAATTAAAGGATCTATGGATGCTTTACCACTTCATGGAATAGTTCTCAATATACTGATTACTCATGATGATCTCTCACAGTGTATGGAACTAGCAAGTCTACTAGTTTAATCCAATTAAAGGATCTATGGATGCTTTACCACTTCATGGAATAGTTCTCAATATACTGATTACTCATGATGATCTCTCACGGTGCATGGAACTAGCAAGTCTACTAGTTTAATCTAATTAAAGGAACTATGGGTGCTTTACTACTTCATGGAATAATTCTCAATATACTGATTACTCATGATGATCTCTCACAGTGCATGGAACTAGCAAGTCTACTAGTTTAATCTATTTAAAGTATCCATGGTTGCTTTACGACTTCATGGAGTTATTCTCAATATATTGATTACTCATGATCATCCCTCACTGTGCATGCAACTAGCAAATCTACTAGTTTAATCTAATTAAAGGATCCATGGGTGCTTTACCACTTCTTGGAAAAATTCTTAATATACTGATTACTCATGATGATCTTTCACAGTGCATGGAACTAGCAAATCTACTAGTTTATTCTAATTAAAGGATCTATGGGTGCTTTACCACTTCATGGAATAATTCTCAATATACTGATTACTCATGATGATCTCTCACAGTGCATGGAACTAGCAAGTCTACTAGTTTAATCTAATTAATGGATCTATGGGTGCTTTACCACTTCATGGAATAGTTTTCAATACACTGATTACTCATGATGATCTCTCACGGTGCATGGAACTAGCAAGTCTACTAGTTTAATCTAATTAATGGATCTATGGGTGCTTTACCACTTCATGGAATAATTCTCAATATACTGATTACTCATGATGATCTCTCACAGTGCATGGAACTAGCAAGTCTACTAGTTAAATCTAATTAATGAATCCATGGGTGCTTTACCACTTCATGGAATAATTCTCAATATACTGATTACTCATGATGATCTCTCACAGTGTATTCAACTAGCAAGTCTACTAGTTTAATCCAATTAAAGGATCTATGGATGCTTTACCACTTCATGGAATAGTTCTCAATATACTGATTACTCATGATGATCTCTCACGGTGCATGGAACTAGCAAGTCTACTAGTTTAATCTAATTAAAGGAACTATGGGTGCTTTACTACTTCATGGAATAATTCTCAATATACTGATTACTCATGATGATCTCTCACAGTGCATGGAACTAGCAAGTCTACTAGTTTAATCTAATTAAAGAATCCATGGGTGCTTTACCACTTCATGGAATAATTCTCAATATACTGATTACTCATGATGATCTCTCACAGTGCATGGAACTAGCAAGTCTACTAGTTTAATCTGATTAAAGGATCCAAGGGTGCTTTACCACTTCATGGAATAATTCTCAATATACTGATTACTCATGATGATCTCTCACAGTGCATGGAACTAGCAAGTCTACTAGTTTAATCTAATTAAAGGATCTATTGGTGCTTTACTACTTCATGGAATAATTCTCAGTATACTGATTACTCATGATGATCTTTCGCAGTGCATGGAACTAGCAAGTCTACTAGTTTAATCTAATTAAAGGATCTATTGGTGCTTTACCACTTCATGGAATAATTCTCAATAAACTGATGACTCATGATGATCCCTCACAGTGCATGGAACTAGCAAGTCTACTAGTTTAATCTAATTAATGGATCTATGGGTGCTTTACCACTTCATGGAATAGTTCTCAATATACTGATTACTCATGATGATCTCTCACGGTGCATGGAACTAGCGAGTCTACTAGTTTAATCCAATTAGAGGATCTATGGGTGCTTTACCACTTCATGGAATAGTTCTCAATATACTGATTACTCATGATGATCTCTCACGGTGCATGGAACTAGCAAGTCTACTAGTTTAATCTAATTAAAGGATCTATGGGTGCTTTACAACTTCCTGGAATAACTCTCAATATACTGATTACTCATGATGATCTCTCACAGTGCATGGAACTAGCGAGTGTACTAGTTTAATCTATTTAAAGTATCCATGGTTGCTTTACGACTTCATGGAGTTATTCTCAATATATTGATTACTCATGATGATCCCTCACTGTGCATGCAACTAGCAAATCTACTAGTTTAATCTAATTAAAGGATCCATGGGTGCTTTACCACTTCTTGGAATAATTCTTAATATACTGATTACTCATGATGATCCCTGACAGTGCATGGAACTAGCAAGTCTACTAGTTTAATCTAATTAAAGGATCTATGGGTCCTTACCACTTCATGGAATAATTCTCAATATACTGATTACTCATGGTGATCTCTCACAGTGCATGGTACTAACAAGTCTACTAGTTTAATTTAATTAAAGGATCCATGGGTGCTTTACCGCTTCATGGAATAATTCTCAATATAATGATTACTCATGATGATCTCTCACAGTGCATGGAACTAGCAAGTCTACTAGTTTAATCTAATTAAAGGATCTATGGGTGCTTTACCACTTCATGGAATAGTTTTCAATATACTGATTACTCATGATGATCTCTCACAGTGCATGGAACTAGCAAGTCTACTAGTTTAATCTAATTAAAGAATCAATGGGTGCTTTACCACTTCATGGAATAACTCTCAGTATACTGATTACTCATGATGATCTCTCACAGTGCATGGAACTAGCAAGTCTACTAGTTTAATCTAATTAATGGATCTATGGATGCTTTACCACTTCATGGAATAATTCTCAATACACTGATTACTCATGATGATCTCTCACAGTGCATGGAACTAGCAAGTCTACTAGTTTAATCTAATAAAAGGATCTATGGGAGCTTTACTACTTCATGGAATAATTATCAATATACTGATTACTCATGATGATCTTTCGCAGTGCATGGAACTAGCAAGTCTACTAGTTTAATCTAATTAAAGGATCTATTGGTGCTTTACCACTTTATGGGATAATTCTCAATATACTGATTACTCATGATGATCCCTCACAGTGCATGGAGCTAGCAAGTCTAATAGTGTAATCAATTTAAAGGATCCATGGGTGCTTTACCACTTCATGGAATAATTCTCAATATACTGATTACTCATGATGATCTCTCACAGTGCATGGAACTAGCAAGTCTACTAGTTTATTCTAATTAAAGGATCTATGGGTGCTTTACCACTTCATGGAATAGTTTTCAATATACTGATTACTCATGATGATCTCTCACGGTGCATGGAACTAGCAAGTCTACTAGTTTAATCTAATTAAAGGATCTATTGGTGCTTTACCACTTTATGGGATAATTCTCAATATACTGATTACTCATGATGATCCCTCACAGTGCATGGAGCTAGCAAGTCTAATAGTGTAATCAATTTAAAGGATCCATGGGTGCTTTACCACTTCATGGAATAATTCTCAATATACTGATTACTCATGATGATCTCTCACAGTGCATGGAACTAGCAAGTCTACTAGTTTATTCTAATTAAAGGATCTATGGGTGCTTTACCACTTCATGGAATAGTTTTCAATATACTGATTACTCATGATGATCTCTCACAGTGCATGGAACTAGCAAGTCTACTAGTTAAATCTAATTAATGAATCCATGGGTTCTTTACCATTTCATGGAATAGTTCTCAATATACTGATTACTCATGATGATCTCTCACAGTGCATGGAACTAGCAAGTCTACTAGTTTAATCTAATTAAAGGATCCATTAGTGCTTTACTACTTCATTGAATAATTCTCAATATACTGATTACTCATGATGATCTTTCGCAGTGCATGAACTAGCAAGTCTACTAGTTTAGTCTAATTAAAGGATCTATGGGTGCTTTACCACTTCATGGAAAAATTCTCAATATACTGATTACTCATGATGATCTGTCACAGTGCATGGAACTAGCAAGTCTACTAGTTTAATCCAATTAAAGGATCTATGGGTGCTTTACCACTTCATGGAATAATTCTCCATATACTGATTACTCATGATGATCTCTCACAGTGCATGGAACTAGCAAGTCTACTAGTTGAATCTAATTAAAGGATCTATTGATGCTTTACTACTTCATTGAATAATTCTCAATATACTGATTACTCATGATGATCTCTCACAGTGCATGGAGCTAGCAAGTCTACTAGTTTAATCTAATTAAAGGATCCATGGGTGCTTTACCACTTCATGGAATAATTCTCAATATACTGATTACTCATGATGATCCCTCACAGTGCATGGAACTAGCAAGTCTACTAGTTTAAGCTAATTAAAGGATCTATGGGTGCTTTACCACTTCATGGAATAATTTTCAATATACTGATTACTCATGATGATCTCTCACAGTGCATGGAACTAGCAAGTCTACTAGTTTAATCTAATTAAAGAATCAATGGGTGCTTTACCACTTCATGGAATAACTCTCAGTATACTGATTACTCATGATGATCTCTCACAGTGCATGGAACTAGCAAGTCTACTAGTTTAATCTAATTAATGGATCTATGGGTGCTTTACCACTTCATGGAATAAGTCTCAATACACTGATTACTCATGATGATCTCTCACAGTGCATGGAACTAGCAAGTCTACTAGTTTAATCTAATAAAAGGATCTATGGGAGCTTTACTACTTCATGGAATAATTATCAATATACTGATTACTCATGATGATCTTTCGCAGTGCATGGAACTAGCAAGTCTACTAGTTGAATCTAATTAAAGGATCTATGGGTGCTTTACCACTTCATGGAATAATTCTCAATTTTAAAGTGAATAATTTTGTAATAAAACTGATCTTTCATTCAACATATTAATTTCTCCAACAAATTTCAATCTTACATATATACAAAAAAAAACCGAAAATAAAATCCTTAAAATTCTTAATCATTCAAGAGCTTCAACATTACAACAACATCAAATCTTCAAAAAAATAACTTTGTACATAAACACTTTCTCATATATATTCAATGTTTCGAATATATAACAATCTCCAGAAAATCAACCTCTCGGTGTCCCAGATATTAACCCCCTCACTCATCCGGTAATCTCTCGCTTTCCACGATAATCCGCGAGATACACTCCGGAAAACCAACCAGCCCTCGATGTCCCAGATATTCACCCCCCACTAATCCACCGATAATCTGCGACGATTCGGCTGACTAATCCGCAACGATTCCCCCGACTAATCCCGCGATAATCCACGTTTAATCGGATAACTCATCCCCCACTAATCGGATGACTCATCCACAGATAATCCGCCGATTACGCCAGGAGCGGATCCATACCCCCTCGAATTCAACCCCCTACTCTACACCACAATTTCCCCCCAAACCCCAACATCTCATTCAACTCCACGCAATTCAATCTACACCCCTAGCCAATTTAATTCGCAACCCCCTTTTTCTATCCCCCCGCTGGATCCGTCACTTTTTTTGTGTAGATCTGCTCTCTACATACTACTGATGATCAGTATAGGTGCTGTTATAAAAACACCATAGGCATAAGAAATCGGCTATCTACAGCCATCTCTTTTCTCGGCGGTCCCTGATGATCAGACTCAGAGTTACAGAGCCTGAGTGAGTGTGAGTTGGCTTAAACGTACGAAATATCTATTGTTGCTGCGAGCGTAACCTTCTGATGTGAAATATGATCTTTCAGCTTTATGAACACCACCCAAGGAGCCTGCATTAGCAAAGTTGAAATAGAGTAGAATGACAAACAGGACTCCCTGAATAACCTACATTTATAATAGGCCTAACATAGCATAAGCATAGGCCCCAAACATACTTGCTGGTAGTTGTAAGATAAACTGCACCTCTTTGGTCAGTTGAAAGTTTTCCAAAGCTGCTTAAAATGCGCTGTTGCTGGCTTGGTAGAAAGCAAACACAAATACATTATACATCGCTAAATTCAAAATCTCATCACTAGTTAGAATACCTCATCACGCTATGGTTAGAATGCAATAAAATTGAATTCCCTGAACGTTCCCAAACCCAAGTTCCCAAAAGTTATTGATTAACTTGAGCATCATAAGGTTTTACCACAGGTTTCTGTATTCTAAAAGAAAAGAGTATAAATGTATTACTCCAAAATTCGAGTCTTGAGGTCATTTATAAAGGCATGTTTTGTATAATGCCAGAAAAAAAGTTTCTTTCTGTATACAGTATACATAACTGAATTGTCAGTTTCAGCATGGCTCACCCCAGTGAGCAACAGCGAGTTGTTCTACGCGAGCACAAGCAAGAAAAATCCGACAGGGCAGAGCCAGACATAGGGTCAAACACATAGGCAATTTTTTTCAACTTTTTGTGATCATAATTTTCTGTCAATTAGTGAGTAAACATGTTCAGACATACAGAAACAAGAAAATTTTTATAATGAAATAATCTCTCATGATGATATGGGATATGCAAGTAGATTTTTCTGGTATGGTGTGTGATGGGCGGGACAATAGGCCATCTTTCTAAAAATTTTGCTATTCATTCTGAAATAAATTTTGCTTTTCTTTTGTAATCAATACAAAAGTAGATTTTTAGCTTAGGTGTTTTTTCCTAACAAATGCAACTTTTTTTACCAATCGGGTGAGCAAAAAATAGCACAATTTTAGTGCATTTAGTTGCAGCCTGTTCTTCCTAAGCTATCTGAGGTAAAAATCTTTTATCTATAAATGCGAGATTTGGCGAGAATTGGCGAGTTTGACCAGCCAAACTTGCCAATTAGCCGAAAATATAGCTAGTTTTGGTTTTATGGGCACATGGAAGTATTTGTGACACGCTGGACAATTTTAATAATATGACGATGTCTGCCTTTGTTTGAGATTTCATTTTGATACCTTGCATGGGAAAACAACGCTGGATATTCCAAGGCAAAAAAGCCAGTTTCTTTGAAAGAAATGAAAAATTAGAATTAATTTACGATGTTTCCAACCCAAAACATGGAGTTGGTCAATATTACCCTACTGATACAAACACTTGGCGTGATGCCCGTCAAATTGTGAGGTAATCTTTGAACCGAATGTGTGTTTTTAATGTATGGTTACAAAATTATATCGCATGGCAAAGGTGTGATAGATGGTATTGAGGAAAAGCATCAAACAACAGGTGCTAATGGCAGTGTACCGGAAAAAAAGTATGTCGTAAACTCTGCAGTCATTTGCGAAAGCTGCAACAACAATAACTTCCAAATCAGCGAAACCAATAAAGATATTCTCTATCTCAAAAGATAAGATTACTGAAACTGCGCAAATATGCAAAGAACCCTGGTCCATGGTGCCTTTAATTCATGGCATTCGATCGTGCCATCACATAGCAATTCAAAATAGTTATGTTGCTCTGATTGATTGATCCCACCTAGCAGCCAATTCCTCACACGCAGAGCAGCGAACCTAATCAAGAAGTAACCACAAGAGATACTTCACAAACATTAATGCAGTTTTCACCACAAATGCTGGTCGCATTGGCCTATGACTCTGAAGTCAACATGGGAAAAATTCTCATAGCAAAGGCCAATGAAAGTAGATGAACTATAAAGTACATGCACAGTGCACGCAATAAATTCATGCAGCCAATCCCCAACGACAAAAGAACCACCCAGATGAACTTTTCTCTTAAAGTATCTCCAGTTATTGCACCAGGGGTAACTATCAGGTCACTGTGGTACTTTTTACTAAAAAATGAGAAAATGATAAAGACAGAATAGGACGATTTTAAGAAAAAATTGTTTACTGCGTAAAAGTCTCACAATCTTTGAATCGTATGTGTCTTATAATTCATGGTTAAATAGAATAAGTATAATATATACTAATTTTAAATTATTAGTTGGTTGACCACATGTATATGGGTAGATGTTGTAACTCCAAATCATGACAATTTGTTGTCTAATTACTACAAAAACGTAAAAAAATTCTGGATTTTTTGTAGTGTTATTTTTGTCCTGCGCGTCACAGTTCCACGTGTCACAGGTGGTAGTCTTCTTTCAAACCTCACAGAATCATTAAACTTAGTCCTAAAAACAAAACAGTATATATTTTTAGTAGAAGGGTAGTAGAGATATGAGCTTGCCGAACAATAATGTCATGTGTCCAAAACTTCAGAAGATTTTTGCAATTGATCACAAATCAGTTTTTGATGTCAAATTATGGTTATCACACCAGGGTTGATATTTAATAATTTTTCAATCCATTGCATGACAAGGATGAAACCTCATTCAGTAATAGTTGGTGCCAAGTGCTGCCTAAAGCAGCATAAATGACAGCAAAAGTTCACATCTAGGCTAGAAAGTATGCGAGGAAGCATTCAAATGTGCTGCGCCTCACAATCATGCCAAAAATGGCCAAGTCTGACTTTAAGAGATCCTAAGAGCTTTATATGATCTAGCAAGACTAGCATGCAATATCAAGGAAGAACCTCGGCCATATGACTATTCATGATATAACAGAATGAAGAACACAGATCCTACTGATTGTATTTATATCAGGATTGAGTGGCTAACATAGCCCCTTTGAGCATGTTCCGCATTACCAATTGAGGATTATAAGCCCAAGCAATCGAGTGAGAAACCTAGGCCCAAGGAAGTATATTGCCCAATATGAAGTGAGGAATATAGGCCCTTTAAGTATATTGCGCAATCTCGAGTGAGAAACATAGACCCAAGCGATTATAATATGCTCATTATGAAGTGAGGAATATAGGCCCTTTGATTATATTGCGCAATATTGAGTGAGGAACATAGGTCCAAGTAAGTATACCGTACAATATCGAGTGAGGAACATAGGCCCAAGCAAGTATAACAAATGATATGAAGTGAGGAACATAGGCCCTTTGACTATATTGCGCAATATTGAGTGATGAACATAGGCCCAAGTGAGTATACCGTACAATACCGAGTGAGGAACATAGGCCTAAGCAAGTATAACGAACGATATGAAGCGAGGAAAATAGGCCCTTACCGATTAGATTTATCATATAATAGAGTGAGGAACATAAGCCCTCATGATTATATTTACAATATAACAAAATGAAGAACATATTATATTTATAATATGCATAACTATATACAGATAGTAAAATAAATAATTTAATTAATAAAATAGTTATAATATAACATTGTTATATTTATAATAAAATAGAGTTAAGAATATAGGCCCACATTATTTTATTTATAATATAATAGAGTGAGGAACAGAGACCCTCATGATTATATTTATAATGTAATAAAATGAGGAACATATTAAATTTATAATATCCAAACTATATATAGCTAGTAATATAACTAATTCACCTAATAAAATATTTATAACATAACATTATTATATTTATAATAAAGTAGGGTGAGGAACATATGCTCTCATGGTTTTATTTTTATGCTAATAGAATGAGGAATGGCTGCCATCATAATTATATTTATAATAAAATGAGGAACATAGGCCCTCATGATTATATTTATAATATAACAGAGTGAGGAACATCGGCGCAAGCCATTATATTGTAGTACAATACCGAGTGCAGGGGTGGATCTAGGAAAAAAGTGTGTGGTGCAAAATTTGCGTAATATATCTAGAGTGGGAGGGGTGCGTGGGGTGACCCCCTTACCTGGCCCTCCGCTAGCGAAACTTTTTGAAATTTAGGCATCTTAGAATGAAGGAGAGGTGTGTTTGAACCCAAAAAAGTGTAATCATTTATTTGCAGCAAACAACAAGTTTAGAGGCAAAAATTGACATTAGATATGATTAATTAAATTGGCGTTTTATAATGTTCCTTATACTATGTATATCAAGATTACATGTAAACAGAAAGTTAACAAACATTTGTGCAATAAAATAAAATCAAGACAAAATCAATCACAAAACCTCAACAGCCATTTGGTTTGGCTGTGCAGAAATTAGCCATCATTTCTACAAACTACCATAAAAAATGTTTCGTAGTATTAGCTACATAACGATGCTATTATAAAACAGACATATTAGGGCATACTTTTTTGAACTCTGGTTTTGTCGTCAAAAAAATGATCCAAAGTTCGTTCTTGACCTTTCTTTTGAGACATTTTGCTTTCAAAATTGCTTGTAGTACTTCTTTCAAAAAATTTGTGGCTCAATTGGAGATGTTTATTGGGACCACTCTCATTTGTTTATAAGCTAAACAAATTCAGGTCAATGTTATTAAAACTGGTTTGTTATAACGAGCTCTACTAGGCCGTTTTTGTTCCTTTCCTCCCAAAGCAAGTTCTCAGTGAAACAAATTGTAATTTACTCAATTCCTGATGAATTTTAAATCTTTTTTTTAATTTTTGCCATATTTATGGTGGTGTATTTGCACCATATGCAACACAGTAGATCCGCAACCTTGAGTGAGGAACATAGACCTAAGTGAGTATAATATGTTCATTATGAAGTAAGGAATATAGGCCCTTTGATTATATTGCGCAATCTCGAGTGAGGAACATAGACCTAAGTGAGTATAATATGTTCATTATGAAGTAAGGAATATAGGCCCTTTGATTATATTGCACAATCTCGAGTGAGGAACATAGACCCCAAGTGATTATAATATGCTCATTATGAAATGAGGAACATAGACCCAAGCAAGTAAAATATGCTCGTTATAAAGTGAGGACCATAGGCCCTGAAAATATATTTCGCAATCTCGAGTGAGGAACATAGACCCAAGTGAGTTAAATATGCTCATTATGAAGTGAGGAATATAGGCCCTTTGATTATATTGCGCAATATTGAGTGAGGAACATAGACCCAAGTAATTATAATATGCTCATGATGAAGTGAGGAACATAAACCCAAGCAAGTAAAATATGCTCGTTGTGAAGTGAGGAACATAGGCCCTTTGAATATATTACGCAATCTCGCGTGAGGAACATAGATCCAAGTGATTAAAATATACTCATTATGAAGTGAGGAATATAGGTCTTTTGAGTATATTGCGCAATATGAAGTGAGGAATATAGGCCCTTTGAGTATATTGCGCAATCTTGAGTGGGGAACATAGACCAAGTGAGTAAAATATGCTCATTATAAAGTGAGGAATATAGGCCCTTTGATTATATTTCGAAATCTCGAGTGAGGAACATAGACCCAAGTGAGTATAACATGCTCATTATGAAGTGAGGAATATAGG
The DNA here is from genome assembly GCF_963576615.1 of Watersipora subatra. Classification (NCBI taxonomy): domain Eukaryota; kingdom Metazoa; phylum Bryozoa; class Gymnolaemata; order Cheilostomatida; family Watersiporidae; genus Watersipora; species Watersipora subatra. Next base: position 41,681,501 of record NC_088710.1, on the reverse strand, counting down.
CCCTTTGATTATATTGCCCGATTTCGAGTGAGGAACATAGACTCAAGGGATTATAATATGCTTATTATGAAGTGAGGAGTATAGGCCCTTTGAGTATATTGCGCAATCTTGAGTGAGGAACATAGACCCAAGCAAGTGTAGTATGCTCGTTATAAAGTTAGGAATTTAGGCCTTAGTGAATACCTATATCATAATATCTCGAGTGAGAAAAATAGGCTCAAGCGAGTACATTGTACAATATCGAGTGAGGAACATAAGCCCTCATGATTATAATTATATTATAATTGAGTGAGGGACATAGGCCCTCATTATTATATTTATAATAAAATAGAGTGAGAAACAGAGACCTTCATGATTATATTTATATTATAATAAAATGAGGGACATATTATATTTATAATATACATAACTATATACAGTTACGAGTGAGTAACTATATACGTAACTAGTAATAATATAACTAATTTAGGCAATAAAACATTAAAAATATAATATTGTTATAGTTACAATAAAATAGAGTGAGGAACATAGTCTCTCATTATTGTATTTATATTATAATTGAGAGAGGAACATAGGCCTTCATTATTATATTTATAACATGATAGAGTGAGGAACAAAGACCCTCATGATTACATTTATAATATAATAAAATGAAGAACATATTATTTTATAATATACATAACTATATACAGCTGATAATATAAATAATTTAACTAATAAAATATATATAATACAACATTGTTATATTTATAATAAAATAGAGTGACGAACAAAAACCCTAAAGATTTTGTTTATATTAAAATAAAATGAGAAACATATTATATTTATAATATACGTAACTATACATAGCTAATAATATAAATAATTTAACTAATAAAATATTTATAATATAACATAATTATATTTATAATAAAGTATAGCGAGGAACATAGGCCTTTCATGGTTTTTATTTTTATGCTAATAGAATGAAGGACACAGGCCATCAGGATTATCTTTATAACAGAGTGTAGACCATAGGCCATCACGATTATATTTATAATATATTAGGGTGATAAACATAGGCCCTCATGATTATATTTATAATATAATAGAGTTAAGAATATAGGCCCTTATTACTATATTTATAATATAATCGAATGAGGAACTTTGGCCCTAATCATTATATTTATAATATAGTTGAGTGAGGAGTATAAACCTCATGATTATATTTATACAGTATTATAATTGAGTGAGAAACATAGCCTCATGATTATGTTTATTTACTATATCATTTAGTTAGAGCACCGGTTTTCTTGGCATACAATATCGTACGGTGAAAACATTACACCTTGAAGAAAAATTGTATAATATTACAGAGTACGTAACATAGGCTTACATGATTATGTTAATATTGTTATGGAGTGAGATATACAGAGTTTATGGCTTTTTATAATTAGAAATGTAGGCTTACATGAACACTTGTATTTAATTAGATGGAAAAATGAAGTAGCCTTTGAAATTATCTATATTACTTTAAGATAAAAATGACTGAAAAAGATGGTTTTTTTTGCGTATTCTAATTTACTAATTCGTGTATTATCACTACTAATTTTTAGTGATTGTTTATTCGTCAGATCTTTTTATTTTCTTTCAAGTTCAGTAGAGCGGTTTGTATTTTCCCAACGGCGTGATTTCGCAACGACGGTTTTAATTTAAACAGCAATAATTGCATTTGCTTTAGAAGTTGTCTGTCATTTTCAGAAATTTTATCCGATTTTGCGGAAAAGTGCGGAACAAAGGGCCTTGCGGAACATAGAGCGTGCGGAACATAGACCTGTCACCCATCGACCGCTACGAACAAATTGCTCAGGTTAGTTCTTAATTTGCTTTATTCAAAATAAAAATTTCTGATATACTGTGTAAGTGGTAAGTGAGTGTGATGCATCTGCTCTAGTGAGCCCTGCATGGTAACAAGAGAACTGAAGGATATTGGGCCGGTAGAGGACATGCTTCCATCAACGAGATGGCCAGGATGTTGGATGACTCCTGAGTCAGATCTCACCATAGACTATGAGAGTGACCAACTTCATCAAATACTTAGATTGCAAAACTGGTGCTGGCTGGTGTGCATGAGCCATTCAAATCACATGTCATCAAACATGACCACAAAGTCAAACAAGCAAGGTATGCCAAATTCGTTATCGAGATTGTTTAGGGGAAGGTGTGTCATTAATGTTGTAATAATAACAGCTTCATGGTTTTAAAAGCTATCTCGTTGTGCTTTCTGAAAGCTTTCTGCTTTTTGTTACAATAGCCTTTTCATAATACCTTCTCTTTGTTCACAACTGTCAAGATGAACACAGCTAATAAAGTTTCTGTCAATAAACTGAATGTTCAAAGTATCTAAACAACAGGTTATGGGCTCAGTCAACCCATTAAATATTATCAAAGAACTATGGATGAGAAAGGCTGGACTATAGATAAGCTGAAAAGTGATAACTATGCCACATGGAAGTTCAAACTAAAACAACTACTCATAGCTAAGGACTTATTTGGATATGTGGATGGAACCACCACTTGAGAGGATGATGCTAACGCTGCCGCTAAAGCTGAGTACAAAAAGAAGTCAAGCAAAGCTTTTTCCCACATGGTGCTTTCTGTGAGTGATAGTCTTATTTATCTCATCAGTGAATGTGAGGACCCAGAAGTTGCGTGGAACAAGCTCAGAGCTCACTTTGAACGAGGTCATGGATATTACAACAGTAACTCAAATCCTCACCAGGCCAAAATATCTACATACAATGATAATAGCAAAGATGATGAATCGGCATTTACTGTATTGGAGACAGATGTTGACTATCAAAAATGGCTGATCGACAGCGGTGCTACCAGTCACATGGCGAAAAATAAAGCTGTATTTTGTGATTATTTTAGGCTAGATTCACTTGAGTACGTTGTTGTTGCCGATGGGTCTCAAGCTCAAGTAGTCGAAAAAGGTATTGTTCAGCTGCAAATAAACATTCATGGAAATAAAACTAGACGTTCTACACTCTACAATGTACTACACATACCTGACCTACACGGAAATCTGTTTTCTGTAAAAGCGGCTACACAAAAAGGATATGTAGTACAGTTTGGACATTCGCGATGCTGGATTTAAAATCAAAGAAAGATGTTGATAGCATCAGGATCTGTAGTAAACAGGCTATATTATCTTGATGTCGAGTTTGCAATTCATACTGCTAATGCTGCCGCGTCCTCCTCCCTACTGTGGCATCAACGTCTCGCTCATGTAAACGTAAGTAGCCTCAAAAACATGAATCATTGGTGTGAAAATGGTTGTAATGTTACCGGCGAAATAGGTGTCTGTGAAGCTTGCGTGAAATGTGAAATGTCTCGACGTCCATTTCAAACTGACCGTGGCATTAAATCAAGTAGGGTTCTTGGTACATGCGGATGTGTGTGGCCCTATGCAGAATGAATCGTTAGGTGGTAGCAAGTATTTTGTTTTATTTATTGATGATTTTAGTAGGCATGTGCAGATATATTTTTTACGTGACAAATCTAGCGTGTTCCAGGTGTTTAGAACTTATGAATCATTAGTGACAAATCAAACTGGTCAGACTATAGGTGCACTTAGAAGCGATGGTGGTGGAGAATATACATCTAATGAGTTTGAGAGTTACCTTTCAGACCAAGGTATACATCACCAAGTCACCACTCGCTATTCTCCACAACAAAACGGCTGTGCTGAGAGATTTAATCGTACTGTTTGTGAGGCCGCTCGCTCGTTAATTTCTGAATCTCATCTTCCAAAGTCATTCTGGGCAGAGGCAATATCGACCGCGGTATACATTCGTAATCGCTTCCCCACACGAGCACTTGAATGGAATACAACTCCTTATGAAAAATGGAACAACAGAAAACCTGATCTTGGACACTTGAAAATTTTTGGATGTTTAGCCTATGCTCACATACCCGATCAGCTGAGACGTAAACTCGATGAGAAAGCAGAATCAATGGTGTTTGTGGGGTATAGCCTTAGTCTAAAGCCTACAGACTCTACGATCCGATCACTAGAAAATAGAGGTAAGACGTGATGTCACCTTTGATGAAACCAAGCTCGGTTTACCGAATCAGTCGTCAAAACCAAGTGTAGACAACTCTGAAGCAGTGAATATTGACCTATCAGAAAATGAAAAGGCTCTTCCAACACTGACGGTTACACATAGGCGATCACCACGTTCCACTCAACCCATTGTTCGGTTTGGTATTGATGATTTCACAAACCTTGGTCACTCTGCTCACTCAGCAATCAACATTGTGAAGCCTTTTAGTTTGTCGCAAGCACAGGCGAGCACAAATTGTGATGCCTGGATCAAAGCCAGCAATGATGAGTATCAATCACTGATCAACAATGGTACATGGGAACTAGTTGATCTTCCGCCCGAGCGCAAAGCGATTGGCTCTAAGTGGGTTTTCAATGCGAAACACTCGTTTGATGGGTTTATAAGTAGATTCAAAGCTCGACTTGAGGCAAAGGGATATGCACAAAAGGCTGGAGTGGATTACAATGAAACAAACGCCCCCGTGATTCACAGAACATCTCTGCGGGCACTCTTATCGGATGCTGTTGAGAGAGATATGATGATACACCAAATGGATGTACAAACAGCTTTTTTGAATGGAAAACTGTCAGAAGATGTACAGGTGTATATGGAACAGCCAGAGGGTTTTGTTGTGTCGGATAAAAAAAATTTAGTCTGCAAACTTAATTGCTCGCTGTATGGACTTGAACAGTCGCCTAAATGTTGGAACATGGTATTAGATGAATTTCTTAAATCATTAGGCAGAGCTGCTTTCAAATCATGGTGATTTGAATATTTGAAACAAATCATATTGTAGTGATTTGACACAAATGGTGATTTGATTTGAAAAGTTTTGGAAGTAACTTGATTTGATTTGAAGTTTCGGGCTGATTTGAAGACTTGATTTGAAAAAGAAATCAAATCACATCGCTATCGATAGCCTAGTCTTCTGTAACTGATCGAAACATTTTTACGACGTTTGCAAAGTTAGCCCAAACTTTGGCAAGAAATGCGCACCTTCGATACCGAGGCTGAGCAACAGCGTGTGTGTCCCTTTACAGAACAAAGAAAAGAACCGCGTGTCGTGTGTGTAAAAGAAATTGTGTGCAAAAGAAAAGTGAGTGAACGATAAAAATAAAAGAAAAGTTGCAAACCCCTTACCCTTTCTCTCTGGGTCAGGTCCTATGAATAGGAGTACAGGCTACGCCGCTACAGCTATACTGTAGATTGATCATATTATGCAACAATTGAGCGAACAATTTGAAATAGTATTTCAAATCATTCTCAAATGATTCGAGATTTGAATTCGTTATTGGGCTGATTCGACTTGATTTGATTTCTTTCGAATCTGCTGACAAGGGCCAGGAATTTGATTTGATTTGTAGTTTGCGGGATATGATTTGATTTGAGTCATAAAAAAGTCATTTGAAAGCAGCTCTGTCATTAGGTTTCATGCAGTCCTCCGCTGACAACTGTGTGTATATTCGCTGGAAAAATGACCAGAAAGTGATGATTGGTGTCTACATAGATGACTTGTGTATAATGTCAGACACTGGTGCTCAGATGACCGAACTAAAATCGGCTCTCTCGTCTCGTTTCAAAATGACGAATCTCGGACCGCTTCATCATTGTCTGGGATTATTTATTGAGAGAGGAGAAAATTCCATGCGTCTAAGTCAGAAGCCTTACATTCAACAAATAATTCAAAAGTTCAACATGGAAAACTGTAAGCCTGTCGCAACTCCGGCAGCATATGATGTAAAGCTGAGTCACAAGGATGGAAGCAAATTAGCAGATCCCAATCTCTATCAATCGATGGTAGGAAGTCTACTATATGCTGCCGTATCTACTCGTCCAGATATTGCTGAAGCAGTGGGAGCTTTAGCCAAGTTCAACGCTTGCCCCACCCAGACTCACTTGACCGCAGCCAAGCGAGTAATACGCTACCTGAAGGGCACAAAGGATTTATGCCTGAATTTTAGAAAGCAAGGTAAACCAATGATTGGATACACAGATGCAGATTATGCGAGCAACGCTGACCGGCACTCGAAATCGGGTGCAGTCTTCATTAATGCTGATTGTCCGATCAACTGGTCCAGCAAGCGTCAGTCAGTCGTTGCTCTCTCTACTATGGAATCAGAATATATTGCGTTGTTTGATGATGTTGTTGAGTGCATGTGGTTACGTCAGCTATTCTCAGATATTGGAACCACGCAACTTAATTCTACAATCATCTTTGTAGATAATCAATCAGCTGTAGCGATCGCAAACAGCCAGAAAACTAGCAAGCGTACAAAACACATAGATGTAAAATACCACTACGTTCGTGAGGCGATTGAAGCTGGTGATGTCTGTACCGAGTTTTGTTCGACAAATGATAATATCGCTGACATATTCACGAAGCCGCTGCCACGTGATCGATTTGTCAAATTTAGAGACATGCTGGGTTTGAGTTAACTAATTGTCTGACCACTGAACACAAGACTGTTATATTTTTGCTTTTCGTTGATTATTTTTTTTTGTGTCACAAACTGGCTGTTGGTGCAACCATGTAACTGAGTGGAAGTATTGTAATAATAGCATCTTCATGGTTTTAAAAGCTATCTCGTTGTGCTTTCTGAAAGCTTTCTGCTTTTTGTTACAATAGCCTTTTCATAATACCTTCTCTTTGTTCACAACTGTCAAGATGAACACAGCTAATAAAGTTTCTGTCAATAAACTGAATGTTCAAAGTATCTAAACAACAATTAATGCCAAGTCCGCAAATGAAAATGAACAATTTTCATGAGCTTGTTAACTTCAACATAATATTTTGAAGGAAGCCTCCTTAGAACAAGATTGTAGAAGATTATTTAACACATTCACGCCTAAAAATCTGATTGAAAACTACGACCTATGCTGTTGTACCTTCTTGGTTTGAGATAATAATAGTAGCATTGTGACCTGTAAAAATATCAACGTTGAGTAAAACAGGATAAGAATTAATAATATAAGTTATATATATAATAGTTAATATAGTAATATAATTAGTAATTAGTAATATAACTTGCTGAAATGTTAATTCTAGCAACTGTTTTCAATCAAGTCATTTGTACTGATAACTAAAACTGAGTGACTTTAAAGGTCACTGTTGAGCTAGGCTGTCGTCATATATCACTTCAAGTAAATTTTTGAGGGACTATTTTCTCTGAAAATTTATCCAGTTCTCCCATGTAATAACTTAGCATTTGGACAGATGACCTACCAACTAACAAATTAGGCAAATACTGTACTATTAATCAGGGAGAATTACACCATCAACTAAGGCATAACTATGTCATGTCAACAAAAGTAATATATATATATATATATATATATATATATATATATATATATATATATATATACCCAGAACTTGCCTTTTAGTGGGTATTTTGAAAAACACCTACTAGTGGGACTTTTCTTAAGGTCTATAAAATTACAGTAAGTATATATATAATATAATACCCAATGGTCAATGTTGGCTAGCCATATATAAATTTTGCATATATATTGCTAACAAATGTTGACTATTGGGTATTTACTATACATATATTCCAAATTTAAAGTTAATTTGGTAAAATGTTGATTTAAAATATGTTCAAATGTCTTAAAAGTAAGTGCTTTCTAAACTCGCTAAAAATTGGTAGATTATAAGTATATATTCTTCCTATTTATTCAGATATGTACAATGTATAATAATTATGTTATTATATTGCCAATTGGAAGAATTCATGATCAGCTAAACTATACTGCTATGCAAGTCTATAGTTTTTTTGCTATTTGCTCATGTACTAAGCATGCGGCTTTTTGTGATTGTTCTAACACCATCACAATACAAAAAAGATTGCACGCCGATTTTCATTGTCACATCATACGTATTACACATATTACAACCCTACATTACCATACAGTAACTTCTAAATGGTCCTTTACAGCTGGCCAATCTAACAACCTAATATTCTTGTTTTAACCATGCCATCAATATTTACCGAGTTCTAACCTACAATGCACAGATGTATAATTTGTATGTTTATTAAGAAAATTAACCAAGTCGTTGAATCTCTTTTCTATTTTATGCATGCTGAAAGGAAGAGAGAAAGAGAGAGAAAGTTAGAGAAAAAGAGCTATAAACTTAGTTAATGATACACAATAGCAAGTATATACCTCTTGTTGCACACATGCTGTATGTGCACTGCTTTTACATTAGATATATACTTTATGTAATACCCAATAGTCAATGTTAATTATCTATTAATATATCTTGCATAATTTATATAAGGCTAACAAATGTTTACTATTGGGTATTTCAATATGCATATATTTATATGGTAATCTATCAAACGTTAATAAGTCTCAATAAGAAGTTTTTTTTTCTAAAATCCTTACAAATAAGCATATATGGGCCATACACTTATATACTCATATAGTATAATATGTTATAATTTTGATGAAAGTTCGATTGGGGTTTAGCTTTACTTTTTGCAATCAGACATAGCTTTATGTTTGTGAATGTTTTCTCATGTTCTAAGACTCTGACTAAGAACCAAAAACTTTAACTGATGGTACACCCTAGCCAGTATTTACTTCTCACAGCGCACCCGTTTCACATGAATGACAGTTACAGCAACTATATATCTAATGTAACACCCAATAGTCAATGATCGTTATCCATATATATTGTATATATATATGGATAACGATTGTTGACTATTGGGTAGTTTAATCTGCATATATATTTATGTTAAGTTATTAGACGCTATATATGTAAAGTTTCAATCAAAATGTTTGTTCTAAAATCCTTACAAATAAGCATATGCAGGGCATAAATTTATATACTTACATAGTATCATATTTTATGATTTTGATGGACTATTGATTGGGGTTTAGCCTTACTTTTTGCAATCAGACTTATAGCTTTATGTTTTTGACTCTTTCCACATATTCTAAGACACTGGCTAAGAACCAAAGCTTTAACTGATGGAACACCCTAGCTAGTATTTACTTCTCACAGCGCACCCGTTTCACATGAATGACAGTTACAGCAACTATATATCTAATGTAACACCCAATAGTCAATGATCGTTATCCATATATATTGTATATATATATGGGTAACGATTGTTGACTATTGGGTAGTTTAATCTGCATATATATTTATGGTAATTTATTAGACGTTGACCAGTTTCAATCGAAAAGTTTGTTCTAAAATCCATACAAATAAGCATATTCAGGGCATACACCTATATACTTACATAATATCATATTTTATCGTTATGATGGATTATTGATCGGGGTTTAGCCTTACTTTATTGCAATCAGACTTATAGCTTTATGTTTTTGACTCTTTCCACATATTCTAAGACACTGGCTAAGAACCAAAGCTTTAACTGATGGAACACCCTAGCTAGTATTTACCTCTCACAGCGTACCCGTTTCACATGAATGACAGTTACAGAAACTATATATCTAATGTAACACCCAATAGTCAATGATCGTTATCCATATATATTGTATATATATATATATATATATATATATATATATATATATATATATATATATATATATATATATATATATATATATATATATATATGGGTAACGATTGTTGACTATTGGGTAGTTTAATCTGCATATATATTTATGGTAATTTATTAGACACTATATATGTAAAGTTTCAATCAAAATATTTGTTCTAAAATCCTTACAAATAAGCATATGCAGGGCATACACTTATATACTTACATAGTATCATATTTTGTGATTTTGATGGATTATTGATTGGGGTTTAGCCTCACTTTAATGCAATCAGACTTATAGCTTTATGTTTTTGACTCTTTCCACATATTCTAAGACACTGACTAAGAACTCAAGCTTTAACTGATGGTACACCCTAGCTAGTATTTACTTCTCACAGCGCACCCGTTTCACATGAATGACAGTTACAGCAACTATATATCTAATGTAACACCCAATAGTCAATGATCGTTATCTATATATATTGTATATATATATGGGTAACGATTGTTGACTATTGGGTAGTTTAATCTGCATATATATTTATGGTAATTTATTAGACGTTGACCAATTTCAATCAAAAATTTTGTTCTAAAATCCTTACAAATAAGCATATGCAGGGCATACATTTATATACTTACCTAGTATTATATTTTATGATTTTGATGGATTATTGATTGGGGTTTAGCCTTACTTTTTTGCAATCAGACTTATAGCTTTATGTTTTTGACCCTTTTCACATATTTTAAGACACTGGCTAAGAACCAAAGCTTTAACTGATGGAACACCCTAGCTAGTATTTACTTCTCACAGCGTACCCGTTTCACATGAATGACAGTTACAGCAACTATATATCTAATGTAACACCCAATAGTCAATGATCGTTATCCATATATATTGTATATATATATATATATATATATATATATATATATGGGTAATGATTGTTGACTATTGGGTATTTTAATCTGCATATATTTTCATGGTAATTTATTAGACGTTGACCAGTTTCAATCAAAAAGTTTGTTCTAAAATCCTTACAAATAAGCATATTCAGGGCATACACCTATATACTTACATAATATCATATTTTATCGTTATGATGGATTATTGATCGGGGTTTAGCCTTACTTCATTGCAATCAGACTTATAGCTTTATGTTTTTGACTCTTTCCACATATTCTAAGACACTGGCTAAGAACCAAAGCTTTAACTGATGGTACACCCTAGCTAGTATTTACTTCTCACAGCGCACCCGTTTCACATGAATGACAGTTACAGCAACTATATATCTAATGTAACACCCAATAGTCAATGTTCGTTATCCACATATATTGTATATATATATATGGTTAATGATTGTTGACTATTGGGTATTTTATTATACATATATAACAATGGTATTTTAATAGACCTTATAAAGTCTCATTAGGAAGCTCGTTCCAAGTTCCTTAAAACAGGCAGATTGTAAGTATTTAGGTAAATATGTACATTAAACCCCTAAAAAATTATTATATTGGCATTTTGATAGAGCAGTGAGCAAGGTTTAGCCTAAGTTTTCTGCAATGGAGGCCAATAGCTTTGTTTTTTTTGTGTTTTCCTCATGTACTAAGTTTTACACTTTATTTGTTTGTTCTAACACTATTACCACACACAAACATTATTCACACGTGTTTGTTGTTACATCATGCACAATATATTTTGTGCAGACCTATAATATCAAATGACTATTTCCAAAATGTAATTTCCAAAATTTACAACCAGCCAATTAAAGAATGAAAAGTCTCTCACTAGCAGAACAGCTATTATTTATGAGTTTTAAGAGACAATTGATGCATATATATTCTGTACGAGCAGTATAAAATTTAGCAGAGGTGTTTTCTCTCCCGTTTTAGAAGTGTTGGAATCGAGAGAGTGAAAAAGAGGGAACAAAGAGAAAGAGCCAAAGCCTTTGCTAATGATACATACTAACCATTATTTGCCTTTTGTTTCATACTTGATTTACATGAATGAAAGTTGCAGTAAATATATTTAATGTAATACCCAATAGTCAATGTTAATTATCCATACATATATTTTGCATATATATGGCTAACAAATGATGGCTATTGGGTATTTCAATCTGCTTATATATTTATGGTAATTTATATGTATTTGACGTAAATGTTGCACTAAGCATTTGTTTTAAAATCCTTACAAATAGGCATATACAGGGCATATGCATACAGTATATACTTACATAATATCACATTTTATGATTTTTATAGATTATCGATTGGGCTTAGCCTAAATTTACTGCAATCAGACTTATTGCTTAATGTTTTTGACTATTTCCTCATGTTCTAAGACTCTTACTAAGAACCAAAGCCTAGCTAGGGGTACACCCTAGCCACTATTTACTTTTCACAGTGTACCCAATTCACATGAATGGCAGCAAATATACAGCAAATATATGTCTAATGTAACACCTAATAGTCAATGTTCGTTATATGTATACATATATTATATATATACATGGTTAATGATTGTTGACTATTGAATATTTTATTACACATATATATATCTACATGTATAGTATTCTAACAGACTTTAAAAAGTCCCATTAGAAAGCTTATTCTAAAATCCTTATAAAAATTCCTTGCATTACTAATGAGAGCATTCCGTCTCAGTGACATTATGCAATCACCCCGCTTGATACTCAAAGCCGTTGAGTATTTGTTCTCTTATAATGATTCAAAAGAGAACAAATATATCGGCAAGCTAGCAACTCAATCTTGATGGCCTAGTGGGTATGGTGTCTGACTAGTGAATGGTAGGGCCAAGTTCAAATTTTCTTCGGTACGTATTGGTTATTCCAAAATTTTAATAGTTATAGTTGGAGGGACACACATACTTTGATAAATATATATATATATAGATAGTTAATGATTGTTGGGTATTGTAGTATACATACTTATTAATGATATTATTAAAAACCTTAAAAAGGCTTATTAGGAAGCTAACTTCAAAAACAAGCAGTCTCTTACTATTTAGTTATATTTGTACAATAAACCATATACTATTGTATTATTATTCTGACAAAGCAGCAATCAGAGTTTAGCCCAAATTTACTGCAATGCAGGCCAATGCATGTAGCTCTGTTTTTGGCTCTTTCTCTATGTACTAACTTTCAGACATTTTGTGTTTGTGCTAACACCATCACCACACATTAATATTATACGCACATGTTCATTGTCGCATGTTCACTTTTCTGTCATATGCGTATGCATTGTTCAAGAAGTGGCAGCGGTGATGTCACACATACAGTTTTGTGTCAACATCCAAAAATGTTTTTTTTACAAGTGGGTTCTAAGATTAAGCTTCAGAAATTGTTTATATTGCCAATCTTTAAAAAGGCCTAATATAAGTTACCATTGACTTCCTAGATGACTGCAAATTCAATGAGTCTGGGTCGCATTGACTGCCTAATATCACTTCTACTCCATTTCCCTAGAAATCTACAGTTTTGCAGAAAAAGTAGCTGAAAACGGGTAAATAGGCTTTTTATTGACAACACATGACTTGAAACATCACAATGCGAAACTGGTTTACATACAAGAGCTTGGAAACGTTAAGCAGACCAAAAACCTGTGTTCATAGCTACTATTCAATGTCACTGAGCTTTAAAAGGTGTTCTTTGTTTAAGACATGTATGTAGTTTATCTATGTAACACAATAATTTATAAAAACGATGTTGGAATGGTATGCGTAGTAATTCTATGGAATTATTGTGAGTCAAGCATGTTTCTTCTTCATCATGTACTGCGCCTTTGATCGAATGTTCATTCTTGATTGGCCTAACATCTTTACCCGTTGATCCATCTATTCAGGCGTTGGTAGCTTTCCTGAGGATGAGGACTAGTATTCTGACAGCACCCGCACTTCCCCTGCGGTCCATCTTGCACGCTCTGCTAAGATTGTAACAAAACATACTATGAATATGGAATGCCCACCTAAATAAATGTAAATTTGAAGTAAGTACAAGTTTGGTAAATCTTCACAGGCATGAGCCAAACCTATGTATTTTAATGCCCAAAGACGAGTGGCCTAATTTTTGTGCACACTTATAAATATAATGTTTCATACCAATCAGATTGTTTTATGACTCAAAATAAGTTTTGCTACCTTTGAACTCTAATGACTAATAGTCCGGCATTACATAGGGTGAGTCAGAAACCCCAATGGCTGAAATAACGGCATTCGAATGACTGTGTTTACAAATACAGTTTATAAGTAACAGCGCAAAATATTTAAACTAATGTTTGCACAAAGCATTACAACATAAATTTTATTTCCATTTTAACTGAATAACATAGTAACTGTGAAATACACATTTTTCATTTTGGTGGCAGTTGCTGTGTTGCCGAATTTTTTACTAGTGTTTCACCAAGGATCATTGTATTATGAGCGCATTCAGATATATTTAATAAAAGTTCAAAAGGTTTGAATCTTGTGACAAACTGTGTAAGCATAATAACACACTCTGCCCAGGACAGGACAACCAGGATTTGAAGGGTTAGGTTCGAACTTTGTGAAATATCTAAGTAGAATTAGTAAGCTTTAATTTAACCTGCACTTAACCCTATTATTTTTAAATTTATTTTAGAAAAATAACAAATTAGTGCTTCTCACCGTTTGCTGCTACTGTCAATATTGTGGCTTTCTTTATTTAAATTGAAACTCAATTTAATTCATGAGTTGCTAAATTCTAATCTTTATATTTCTTAAAGCATGTTGGTTTACCAAAAAAACTGGTAGATAGGTAACAAGTAATAGTTCTATTCTGATAAATTCGTATGACTTTAAAAATTGCGTCATGTTGCTCCTTCACTGTGGCTACATTACAAAAAATAACTTTTATGTAGAGATCACTTTTACTTAGATTTTTTATTAAGAACATTACAATTTCAGTCATATACACTGGCCAATGCCAAGATTTGCCAGCAGCTCACACAAACAAGTAATGGGAAAAGCAAAAATTAATTTTGAAACACATGGTGTCTAAAAGTCACCGACCTTTCGAAACAGTATTGGCAGAGGAAGCAGAAGCTGAATTATCTCACTCTTTTACCGTGGCTGCATCTAAAGCAAAAAATATATATGAATGCAAACATAAGGTAATTCAGCATAAGATTGGTAATCGATTGACAAGCATTATATTTATCTCAATTGCCCTATTTGTGAAGTTGTATTAATTGTCAATTGCGAATTTGGTGTGTGGATAATATTTTAGAGGTCATCTCCAAAACACGTTTTTAAAGCTTCAAGATAGAAAACATAGTTTTGTGGAAAGTTAATTTCAACCTAAAGTTCTTCGAAAAGTTCTGATTTGATCCTTTTTGCTGTTGTAGCAATACATTAAAAATCACCCAATCAACCAGTTTCTAATTTCTAAACAGATTAAACTGACAATAGATGGGTGATATAAAATATGTTCTTAAGGAAACTCCATATTTCTCGGTGGCAGTTTGGTTTTGGATTTAAATTTGTGGCAGAATTTGTCTAAAATATTGAAAATAGTTTCCATGTTGTAGAACAACCAATCTACTATAGTTCTATTGATATGTATTTATCCAACAACCTTTTTTCAAATTATTGGCATGTGTACCGACAATTAATTTGTGGGTATTGAGCTGAGGTTAGTGGCTTTCAACCACTTTTAGTTTTATGTAAAAACTGATTTCCGAACTATTTGCAATTGAAAGTAAAAGAAAGAATAGCATATTATGATCTGAACAGCTTACCTCACAATGGCTAGTGGCATGTGTTTTACGCAAGTTAACTATTTTGAGTTAATGGAGCAATTAGGCAAGCGGATGAGAACTGAACAATTTTTTTAAAATTTACACTCAGCACAATCAGACAAGATATGCTGAAATGTCACAAAAATGCACACATTTATGGGTTATTTCAGCATACATTAGTAGAAAAGTTTGTGGTAAGGCTTTTTGAATTTAGTACATGTAGAACAAAGTTTTGAATCCATAAAGTGTGTGTACAAAATAACCTTCCTTGACAGTCTTCTAAATTACGCACCTCTGACTCATCTGCAATAATTGAGTTTGTTACCAAGTGATACATTCAACAAACCAAAGATGGACTACTAGCAATGGCAATTCGATCTCATAAGCACACTGTGGTGAAGTAAAAATCATTATTGCTGTATTATAATAGACTAGCCGGATTTGCAGTCAGAAAAATAGACAGACTGTTGACTAGTTCATGACTGTGTGCGTGCAGTCATGAACATGCTTCATGTGTATGCTCAGTCAGTCAACTTCAAGCATGAGTTTTTTTAACCTTACCTTCAATGAACTGATAAGTATTTACTTGGGCAACAGCTTCTTCCAAAGTAATATGGGTCTCTGTGCTGCCAGCTTCTGGCCGAAATCCATTGAACATAGAAGTCAATACTTTTGTTATTTTGGTCCACTCTCCTGATTCACTTTGGAGGGAAGAGTGATTAACGAGAATGCTATAACCACGACCCAGCTAGTCAGCAAACTGCCTTATTTCTCCTTCATTCACTGAAGTTATCTGAAAATAAAAATACACAATTTTTATCTATATATTGCATTGATTATCACAATGTTGCACATTGCACCATGTAGCTAGCCTTACCAAAGCGGGATACCAAAACTCTGAATAAAGGACTAAAACTCTCTTGCTACAAGGGCTCTAACCATATAAAGGACTAAAATTCTCTTGCTACAAGGGCTCTAACCATATAAAGGACTAAAATTCTCTTGCTACAAGGGCTCTAACCATATAAAGGACTAAAATTCTCTTGCTACAAGGGCTCTAACCATATAAAGGACTAAAATTCTCTTGCTACAAGGGCTCTAACCATATAAAGTAAAGAGCCAGCAAAATAATCATTTTAAAATACTGACAGCTGTGCCGATACCTTTTAAATACTTCGAACTGATTAGCTGGCTAACATGATCTGCTGATATCAAGCTAACCAAATTATTCAATAATAAAAGTATGCAAAAGTTAACCCTTTGAACTCAGGCCATACTTGTTGAAGTAGTTCATTAGCACTGCGAATTTTGCCCATTGATGCAATGTTTTTAAACTTTAATTAAATGTCTAATTGTGCTCATAATACAAAAATGTTGGGCGTAACACTAGCAAAGTCCACAAATACTAACCTAGATATGCTTGCTTACCTGGATGGAAGTTGCCACATATTTTCTAATTTTTTGGGAGTGTGTTTGCTCAGAGTGTTGTAACCCTATACAAAAGCCAACGGTTTCTTTTAAAACCTTTGTTCTATCTAATTTTTCTTTTACTTGCAGGCCTGTGAAATGAGAAAATCAACACTCCTCATTTGCCAGAAAAAAGTTCAGCAAATATAGAAATATCTGCAAAGCAAAAAAGTCGGTATGAAATTTGTAGGCAACAAAGTTTTTAGTGGCTATACAACCATCTATTAAAACATATTTTATGTTTATATTCAATTCTAAACTGATTTATTCGTAGCAATTGATACCCAAATGCCAAAGACCAACGTTGCCAAAATATACCGAAAGACAAAGTGATTTTCATCAGGATTGAGACTCATAACTCATTTTCAATTGCACGTGAAAAGCCAGTGATTGCTGTAAACTATATCAAACACATCTAGCATACAATGAGCTTTTATACAACATTGATAAAAAACTCATAAATCATGTAGGTAATTTTAGGATGACACAACAACAAAGAAGTTCACAACCCCAAAAATTTCTCAAACAGGCTATAAAACCTTTTTTTGCCAACTGCAAAAAAAAGTCTCAGTTTGAATAGAACTTTTTAAGCATTCCAATGAATGGCGGTTTATAAAACTAGTAAAATAAAGAGGTAAGTTATAGCAGCTTCTATGCGTTAATGTTTGAGTCCCAACTTCTTACTATTTTACTCGATAAGATGAGGTTGACCATGTGCATTTTTTCAGTAGCAAAAGGGATAAATACAAATAAATAAAAATGCAATGTTTAGTGTACAAGTTTAAATGAGTAAACGCATATGTACATCACCTCGGTTTTTTTCTGTTTCTCTAATTCCATGTATCACAACGTCATCGAGCTGGTTGCTGGCAGGAAGGAATGGTTGTAGCACCAATAGCCCATTCAAAGGTGCATTTTATGTTACCATAAATCTCTTTCGTTTCAGGAATTGGCTCTGATTGCTCTTTTCAGCACATAACTTAACATGTGCAACTAGAGCCTTCGTTGTGTGATCCAATATGTATAATATCAAAGCAGCAAGCATTCATAACAATCAGCAAGCATTTTCTCATGAGGGCAACGAGCAACCACCAACTCTCCTTGTCCTTGCGAAATCACCTAAAATTAAACACAAATGCACCATCAAAAGAACTTGTGTGTTTCGTTTACAACAGAAATAAATTGAATTTAGCATTTTAGGCTTAAACAACACTAATTCTTAGCATTTTTGATAGCACCAAAAAGATTTCCTATGTCTTGACTAAGGATATCAGAAGAACATTTCTACATACATGGTCATGGAAATATGTAGACAGTGCTAATGCATGATATGCATGAACAAATGTTTGCAGAAAAATGTGTAGCCATACATCCTACTTATATGACCTATGGCCAATAAGTACTTATACATGTACATGTAACATTTAATCTGATAAAAACATATTTATTTAGTAACCACAGCCAATGCATAATACAAAGCTTCCCCGGAGCAAGAGCTGCAGATGAAAGATTGTAATGAATTTTAACCAGTTATTGGGGTAGTACAAACTTTGCTTTGCACCGAGCAACACTTCCTGGAAGTGTTAGGCACAGCTATGACACTACCTATGGGTAGTGTCAAAGTGGTGCCTAAGATAAGTCACCCATTAAGTAGCTTATAGTGCCATAGCTAGGACTAAGGCAAGTCACACGTAGGCAGTACAATAGTTTGACTAAGATATGTCACACATTTTGTGTGACGTACCTTAGTCAAGCTATGGTACTACCTATGGGTGACTTATCTTAGTCACAGCAATTGCACTACCTATATGTGACACATAGGTAGTTTCATAGCCTTACTAAGGTGTGTCACACATATGTATTGTCATAGCTGTAACTAAATTAAGTCACACATAAGTAGTGTCATAAGTGAGACTAAAGTAAGTCACCCATAAGTAGTGTCATAGCTGAGACTAAGGTAAGTCCCCCATAGGTATATGGTGCTGCCAATTAAAGATAATCAAAGAACTTACCTCTGCATTATGTCGGCGATCTCCAAAGTTCTGTAGAAGAGTCACTAGTCTTTGCCGAGCCTCAGAGTTCTTGCAATTTATGATTTCTTTCACTTTGAGTTAATTGTTGTGTGTGTTTAGGTAATGCTTCAAAATCTTGTCAACATATTTCTTTTTGCAATAGAAGCACCAATGCAACCTTTTGTACTTGTTTTCGCTCTGGTAAGCAGGAACAATAACTGCAAACAAATAAAAGGTTGGGTTTGAACTGTCATGCATTGTCAATAAGTTCATAACTGCGTGCTTACGGTAAGTTATCATAGTTTTTATGTGTGAGGTTTAAATTACTCAATTAATTGGCGTACTTGCTAGACTTTTTTTGCTGTATAAAACTCGATATAAATAGTGTTATTTGATTGTGCCAAATCAGTGTTTTCTAATTGAGTGTACGCATTAATTATCTACCCTACGACACTTATATTTTGCTAGTATTTAGTTTCGTGAGTAGCTCACAGAGTAAAATTTCGAAGCAACTTAATTTCGCAGCTCTGATGAGTGCGAAAGTATAGTGATGTGAAAATAAATGCAGTGGAACAAACATAATTATATTCCTCAGGTTCGGTTCAGCGATAAAAAAATTCAATTTGCGACTAGTTTGTAATTGTGAACCGCAGGTAGAATGATGTGGGCAAGGTCGATAATGCAATTTGATTGCTTGCTGCCATTTGTTTCTTGGACTATCAACAGGCCAGTTTTCGCTGGGGCAGCTGGCCGGCTGAGCCGCCCTAACTTTTTGGGAATTTTTTACGGTAAGTACAGTCCAACTCGAAAAACTCGCCCTCAAATAAAATGTAACATTTCATCTGAAACACAAGGTCAACTCAAACGGATTTGTTTGGTCAGTTCCAACGCAATGATAAATTCCTTCAGACAACTCGACCTCAACATCCTTTATTCGAAAAGTTATTTGCCCAACGCCATGGACGCGGTTTTTATCGCTGTAGAATGTCACTTCATTCCAAGCCATAGAGAAAAACATCAACTTCTAGTAGTTCTTAGGCATCATTATTATCATCATCAGAGGCAAAATATTTTTTGTTAACGACTTTTATAAAGGTTTGCAAAAAATTCAGTTTTATCAATCACCCGCTTGGCCATGTCCCATCGAAAGCGTAAAAGCCTCTGAATGAACTTAAAATAAAATCCGCAAAATTGATCTTTGTTAAAACGCTCAAAAGGAAAAGATGTTTTTTTTTTCTGAGCGTATTAACTGTGGTCATGTTTTGCCTATTTTAATTTAAAAACTTCTCGCCAGTCACATCACTTAAAACAAAACAAATCTAAAAAAATTACAAGTTATTGAAGAGGTGTCAGTAGTGAATCTAAACCTTTCCAGAGCCATGCTGCCTGTGTAGTACTGCGAGTGTCAGTGCATGTGTCTTATTTTCTTTCAACACACGGTGCTCACTGCATTGATTGACGCCTCCAGCAAACGATAATGCTAACTAATGCATGTGCATTGACATCAAATTCCTATCATTATAAATCATTCCTAATGGGAAAATAATCCTAAATAATTGCAAAATAATAACGTAATAAATTTTGACAGTCAAATTATTTTGTCGGTTTATATTTTAACGATGCTATAGTGGTCATTAAAAACGTTAAAATAAATGTTGTTATAAAATTCAATTATACAGTATCAATGAACAAAGCTATTTAGTTTCGCTTTTTCACTCGTTTGTTATGATAGTTTAGTTTCGCACATGAAACTTTCGCAAGAGGATGACACCGCGAAAACGCGAAAGTTAGATGCTGCAAATACATAAGTGTCCTAGGGTAACAACAAAAATATTTTAGCCCACGGGCAACTGATTTGCTAGCAATGACGTTGTTATGACCTATATGATAGCTTCTAGCGAATGAAAAAACATAAAATTAGTAAACAGAGCAAATATCAACTAGTAGTAAACTCTCTAATCAAGTTGATGAAGCCATATACTGAGACCTTCCGTAAAATTAAATGGCTTCGGAATGTGCTAAACTACCCTGACTGTGGTTTATAGGGTGAATGGATGGCTCACAATTATTTGTCACAAGCAACATATTAACTAGACCTTATGAATGCCACTCTTATCAAAAGTTTTAAAACTTTCAAAACCAACACTATATTAAAAGTAAATGACTAAAAAACTTTTTAGGCTGTTATTTCGATCAGTTTTTGACAAAATGCTATCTTTTTATGGTTGACCTGGCTGTTTGAGCTCAGAGTCTTCAAACTGGAAGTTTCTTGAAAAAACCGTGCAGCTGACTGCATAAACTTTCAGATTCTGCTGGTTATGATTTGTTTCTTTTAGATTTTAAAATGAGTAACGTTGGATGTTTAATAAAGCCTCATTCTACCTAGCAGATAAGTTTCGCATGCTAAATGTATCGCAAATTGTTTAAATAAAGCGACTAGATTCCGAATTATGCATTCAATTTGATGATGTTTTTTATCTAAACCAGTTTTACAGGACTTAACATGCTGTTCAGATGAAGAGGGTTCTGTGGGCTTGTTTCTGTGACAACGTAATAGTAAACAAAAGCTGGGTAAGCAAGAAATGATAGAAAATAGCTTACTATCTTTAACATGAGCAGCATATGATGCAAAATTAGCTCCAGTAGAATCACCTTCGTCATTATTTACAAAAGTGGTAATATTCAACTGTTATAGAAATAAGTCAAAGCTAGCAATATTTGTGCATGAAAAAGCTGCACAAAGACTTTCGAAACTATCAAACAAGTATCATTTCCTTGAAACAAATACATTAATTGCACTATTAATCTCAAAACAATAGAGTACAGGAAATGCAACACTGTGTTGATGATGTAGCACTAGTACTTACTGCTGTCAGAGTTGCTAGTGGTGTTAGCTGCGCTGTGTCTAGCTGTTGGTGCTTTTGCTGCTAGCGGGTTTTATTAAGTTCAGTATCTATTTTCAGGTGGCACCGCATACCCCCTAATTTTCTCAGCAGTCACGCGGTCTGCAAAAAAAAATCAGATAATTTTTCACATGTATCAAACGTCGTCTGACACTAGCTTGCCTGATGTGTGTAAACATCTAATTTGAGTATGAAAACAATATTTTCAATTTAGAAAATAAACTATCATATTTTTGATATTCATAGAAATGATAATCTTTCACCTTACAAATAAGGAGATTGATTTAGTCATGTAGTTTTATTCCCTTCTCTACAGGTTGCATTTTAATCTTAAAACCAATTTCACAAGGATATAGCACATTTTCTGATTGCAAAAGCATCATGATATGTTAATTTAAAAACTGGTTCGATAACAACAGTTGAACATTAAATATTCAAGTTTAGCAACCCATCAAAAATAAAAGGCTTTCATTTTGGCAAGAAAATAGAAATATCTTCTGAATTAGCATTAGTCAGCACCCACTAGGTAATAGTTTTTCTATTTTTTTTAATTCAGCCATTACATTCAGGTGTTACTTTTTTAGAAGGAGTCAAAAACAGTGCCGATGGCCTTGTTTTTGGCTCCTTTCTCATGCACTGAGTTTCAGACTTTTTCTGTTTGTTCTAACACCACCACCACAAAAACATTGTACACACATGTTCATTGTCAAATTTTTACTTTTTTGTCATATTTTTTACACTGTTCAAAAAGTGGCAGCAGTAATGTCACACATACAGTTAGGCGTCAAAAGACAAGCAAGTGTTTTTCTAAATGGTTTCTAATAATAACTTTCAAAAATTGTGGAGTTTACCAACCTGTGAAAACGCTTGGGATAAGTCACTATTGACCACCTAGACTATTACAAAATCAATGAATCTGGGCCGAAATGACTCCTCAATATCACTGCTACTCCACTTTCCTGGAAATCTGGAGCGTTGAAAAATAAGTATTTGAAAGCGGGTAGATGGGCTTTTTATTGACAACACATGACTTGCAACATTACAATGTGGAACTTGTTTTCATACCAGAGCTTAAAACGTTAAGCAGAGCAAATACCTTTGTTCATTGCTACTAGTCAAGGTAACTTTAATGAGTGTTCTTTGTTTTAAACATGTACGTAGTTAGGTAAATAAGTTTTGAGAGGCCAACCTCAAAACGAGTTTTCAGAGCTTCAAGATAGAAATTATAGTTTCCTGAAAATATAACTTCAACCTAAAAAATTCTTGACAAAGTTTTAATTAATCAATTTTGCTGCTCTCGCAATTCATGGAAAATTATCCAATCAGTCAGTTCTTAAATTCTGAAAAGATTAAGCTGACAGATGGGGGAAATAAAAGTTGTCTTTAATGAAATTCGGAATTTTTATATGGAGTTTGGTTTTTGAATTGGGTTTTTCGGCAGAAACTGTCTAAAAAAATATTAAGCGTTTCCAGCTTATAGGATTGCCAATCTACAAAAGTCTTATTGATATGTATTTATATAACACCCTTGTTTAACTATTGGCATGTGTACCGAAAATTAAGTGAAGGGTATGAAGCTGAGGTTAATGACTTCAAATTACAGCTAGTTCTATATAGAAAACTGATTTCCTAACTACATACAATTGAAACTAAGGGAGAAAATAGCATCTTAGGATATGACCAATTTACCTCACAATAGCTATCTGCATTTGTTTTTACTCAAATTAACAGTTTTGACTTAACAGAGCATGCAATCAGATGAAAACTGAACAATTTTTTTAAAATTCGCACCAAGCACAATTGGACAAGATATGCTGAAATAGCACACAAATTTCCATATTTATGAATAGATTTCCGCATGCATTAGTTTAAAAGTTTGTGGTAACGCCTTTTGTATCTAGTAAAACAAGTTTTGAATCCATATAGAATGTGAGCAAAATTACCTATTTGAACAGTTTATTCTAGATTTTGGGGTCTGACTCATCTGCAAAATTGAGTTTGTTACCGAGTGACTAATTTAACAAACCAGTAATGAACCACTATCAAGAACAATTTGATCTCATGAGTACGCTATGCGGAAGAAAAAATCATTATTGTCGTACAGCAATAATGATTTTTTTAATAAATTAACCAGATTTGCAACCAGAAAATAGACAGTTCATTGACTAGCTCATTAATGTGTGTGTGCAGACTTCAAGCATGTGTTCCTTTAACCTTACCATCCATGAGCTGATGGGTCTTTACTTGGGCGACAGCCTTTTCCAAGGTCATACGGGTCTCTGCACCATCAGATTCTGAACAAAATCCGTTGAACATAGAAGTCAACACTTTTTCCACTTTTGTTCGCTCTAATAACTCGCTTTGCAGGAAATAGTGATTTATGTGAATGCTGTAATCATGACCCAGATGGTCAGCAAACTGTCTTATCTCTCCATTATTCATTGACATCTGAAAACGAAAATACGAATTTTTTATATATCTGTTGCATTGGTTATCACAATGTAGCGAATCGCATCATATAATTAGCCTTACGAAAGTGAGATAGAAATAGCAGTTAGTAAGAGCCAATGTCACTTAGGAAACAAATAAAACTACATATTTTGTATTGTTGTGTGGGATGTATAATACGAAGTCTAATTTTAATCTATAGCGGCATCAATGCCATATGCAGCAAAAAAAACTTTAGCATTATGTCAAAACTCAATGATTGGCTCAACTAAATATATTTATTTTTGAAATGTGCTTCTTTCATTAACACTACTGAAGCATTCACAATCAAAATATATGTTATGCAGATTGACACAAAGCAAGGGCTGCGTGGCTAGAACCACTAAACAGACTGTTTAAATAGATATTACTGCTGTTCAGACAAAATTTACATCAAGAAAACAAATGAAAGCTATTCAACATAGGTAAACAAAAAAGTAAGCAAGCACTGTTTTATGCCCCTGTTTTTGAGGATCTGACCCAAAAGAAAAACATCTCAAAGCCTATTGGTAGGAATTGCAGGTTATTTGTAGTCAAGCATGAGCTTAGTTTGGAAAAAACTCTGAATTAAAGACTAAAAATTGTCTTGCTATAAATTAATTAACCATATAAAGTACGTAACCACAAAATAGTCTCATTTCTTTCCTTATAGCGTTATTTTGTAGAGATAAATTTAACCTTTTTGCTGCTTTAAGCACATTTATACGTTTTCTAGGAACCACTACCATAGACGCATAATTGCGACTCCTAGCAATTGCGTAGTCACCTGATTTTATTATTTGTTGACAAAATAGTCCATGGTCTTTAAGACTTTTATGAAACTGACATTGTTGTCCGAAGATTTTTTTATAAAATCAGCCTAAATCAACGAAGAAATTTTAAACTTTTGTGTGAGAATTTTTAATCTGAAAACAAATAATTTTTGTGTGAGTTCATTAACTACCGCGCGCGAGTCTAGAAAAAAGGTAATTAGTTTTGTCGAAAACATTATAGCCTGTTCAGATTTAGATCTTTGTGATTATACAGATAATTAAAGTAGCATATCCACTTCTGATAGTGGTAAAAGTAATAGTTTTGTAAAAGTAAGGAACATTGTGGAGGATAGTTTTAGCTCCAGATTGATCGTAGCTTCACATAGCTTTATTATCGCACAAGGTATAGATATATTACATTTTTGCATAGAAATGTTGTTTAAAATGTTGGCAAAATAGAATATGTAACAAAAATGTTCTAGATAGAGATTGAACTTGAAAAAATACTGTATACATGTCATGAAGCAATATTGGCAATTTTCTGTACATTGGCTGGCACTAGGCCGCTAGCCGAATTTGTACATGGTTGGCAGTGAAAGGGTTAAGGACTTGATGCTACATGTGAGGAGTTGGTTACAAATTAAGAAATAGATTTAGTATATATGAGTGTAACTATTTGGTCTTAATTGCTATATTCTGACTGCAAAGTCAAGTTTTGATTTTTTTTGTAAAAAATAGAACTGAGCAAATGATGTGTTTGTTTAACATTCATATCGAAGGCTTCAGAAAAGTTAGAACACGCACACATAACTCACCTTTGTTTCGAGGAAAACCTATCAGTAAACCTTAAAATAGTCCTTTATTCCGGTAGGTTGCATAGACTTGGTCACCTACTTTGATTGGCTGCAACAAACATAAGCGTGTTAACAAAATATGCAAAAAAAAGAAAAAAAGTATATTGTTGTTCATAATTGTATGAATACTTACAGTTCCATTTGCACACATCCTTTGCTCTATATCTTTGTTGCTTCAAAGCTGTAATATACAGCATATTACCATACAAATAATTCATCATTTAAAATTCAATCAATAACTATTCAAAATCGAATATAGCTAAAATCATCAAGCTTCAAAACACTCATTAAACTTCTGCATATTTGTGCAATCACATCAACTGAGTACTTTTTAGAAGTATTTGTAGCTAAAAGTTGCTTCATGTGGCTTTAAGTTTTACCTATAGTTTTTATGTAGGAAAACTTTATCATCACATTTAAAATTGTTTTCATTTAACCTAGTTTTCAGTTTTTCTACTAGTTGCTTCGAATAAAGCATAACAGTGTTGGTAACTTGTTTGCTGTTGTAAGAGATTTTCCTTGGTGAAATGAAAGTTCAGTTGGAGACCGCTATACACAGAGCCGAGAAGGTCCTGCTAAATATTAGGCAACATGAAAGCATCATGAGTTTGATTTACTGAACAAAAGAAGTTATGCAATACAGATGTTTGTCTTCAATAATAGGATTATAGGGTCTGCAGCCATTACATGGCCTCACTACTGAGAAGTTTACTCTTCTAAGACATGAACTCCTCAAATTGATGAACGTTTAATATTTTTAATCTTTTCTCTCTACTCAGCACTATTCAGATAATGGCATCAATAAGGGTTACGAATCAGAAAAATGCATTGAGTGAGATGTTTTGGTAGTAATAGGTAGCATTGTAAGTTTATTAAAACTTCAAGAAAACTAGTATAACACTCAAATGAAACCTTTCAAATTTTTTCGCAACATCGCCTCTTAAGTGTAACAAAAAATATACTAAATATGTATAGCACAAAACTTGTGCTATGCATATTTGTTTTCCTTGTGATATGTTTTATAATTTTTAAAATACTATCATTACTAACACAGTTGATACACATTTGCCTACTTTCCACAGTTCATGAAACCACTTCAACATTGCCAGAACATGTGACATGCATCGTATATAAAGTTATACCATGCATCACATATCAAGTTATACCCTGCATCATATATCATGTTATACCATGCATGGTATATCAAATAATTCTAAAATACAATTCCTAAAGGTTTAGCTAATTCATAATTTGGAAACATTTTAACTAAATTCATGCTAATGGCATAGATTCCTATACAGCGCAAAGTATACTAACATAAAACATTATGATAAATTGTTCCACGTTTGTATAGCATACAAATCGAATATAAAATAAAAAACTCAAAATAATTTCGAATCAGATTACTATATTTACAATTAAATGAACCTTTAAATTGTAAAGAAATATACGGGCATCCTTTTGAAAAAAGAAATTTCTATTTTCCATGACAGTTTTTTTATTCGCACAAACTTGCAAGCAACTCAACTATGGCCCAAATCTGCCTATTAACCAGAATGGTTTAAGCTATCTAATGAAAGTTTTGACATAAAACCCCTAACCCTTAAATTTTTAAAGTGTATTGTGTATTGAATTGATTATTTCACTATCAGGAAACTACATGTAATTAGAATAAATCCCCGCTATTGCAAATGAGCTGGCAGAAAGTCACATAACACACATTTTCAGCTTGATTCACTTTGTAAAATAATTTTCCAAAGTTTTTGGTTGACTCAAAAAGCAAAGTCTAATTGAACAAAATTAGAATCATACCTCCATCTTTAAGTATAACGGCGAGCCTAGCGTCGCAAGCGTTTTGCTGCGCGTGTTACCGCGTAGTCTCGCAATCAATGTGGGAACCAGCCTTAACCAGGTGTGTCAATGTCTTAGTAAACAGAAAAATTTAACAATACAGCCTGGTTGTGTAAGAACAGTAGGCAATTGCAGCACTCGTAGCTCAATAGATATGCGATAGAGCTGAGACTCCAGTCTAATAACTTCAACAGGATTTTAGGCATACATGCATGACTGCATTAATAGATTATAATTACTTTACTATTGGCTGTTTAAGCATACGCAAATGAGATGAAATTTGTATCACAAAACCCATGATATATCTCACAATAGTTCCAGACTTCATATCCTGAAATTACTGATTATGATAACAAACACATTTTTGATGATATTTAAAACATGAAATTAGGGACAACTTAAAGGGCTCCGAGATAGCTCAAAACTTTGTTCACCTGTATGATAATTAGTCATGGTATCCATTCTTACAGTTAAGATATATCATAGGCACCTAGAAAGATATTTGTATTACCAACATAAGTACATTTTATTTCAATGGCTTAGAGATGGTTCAAGACAGTGTGCATACTTACGATAATTGGGGAATTTTACCCAACTAATAATTGAAATATCATGCTTGTTGGTGTTAATATTGCAACCATAATATTGCTCCTAATGGCTTCAAATCGATTTTTGAAAGTGTGACACATTTAATGGATCAATGTTTAAAAATAATCACTAATTTTTCATACGCAATTGATTTGATAGTCATACTAAAAACACAGATACACCTGAGCACAGTAATTTTGAGATGGTTATTGGTCTCGTGTTCACTTTTAGTAATTGTTCAACACTCTTAAACTAATTGTTAAAATATCCTTAAAACTTTGGATATCTGCCATCAAGGAGATGAAATTTTTTACAACGGTGTTGAAATGATTTATCCATGAATGTGGGTTTGTAAAAAATTATTGTGTCCAGTCTAATCATTAAATTACCACACATACTTGCAGTTATAATTGCTCTGTCAAATTCTGAAAATCTGATCACAATTGCTTTGAGATGCTCTATTACTGTTAGGGATATGTAATAATTGGTCAATGTACCCTAACTATTGTTTATAACATCATAAAGGCCACCAAATTGGGGATATCTTACCAGTGCTGGGCACGAGTACTTATTGGCCAACGAGTTCAGACTCATCCCCTTCCTCTCAAGATTTTCGAGTATCGGGTAGCTGGCAGTTCTTGGCACAATTATTACTTGGACAACAGTTGTTTTAGGTATTGGGTTGGTTGATATAGATTTTATGTTTAAAATTTCTAAACATCAGAAATTTTTTAGAATTGACATTGCAATTAAAATTTAATTTAATTTATTTATTGTTTTTTACTATTTTTTATCGATTGATGTGTGTGCGTGCAGTGTTAACAGGTGGATTGTTAAACAATGCCTAAAGTACAGGGTGCAATGAACCGATTTTTGTTCACTTTAATGGACTATTATTGTATCAAAACCCCAATTTGTAGGGCCTAAACCCTGAACCCGCAAAATCAAAATGCTTCACAACTTCTATTACCCAAGACTCGAGAGAAGATAAACTCACGAGTTCACCAACTTTTATTACCCGTGACCAGAACTACATCTCACTACCACGACTTTTAAAATCATTAATGACTATTTTAGCACTTATAAAAACCGGTCACTGTTACCCAGCTTACATCTATAATGCCAATGTAATTATGTTAATATTTGTTTCATCGAAAAAGGGGATTTTTATACCAAGGGGCTTAAAATGAGTTTTGACTCCTAGTTAGGTTTGTAATAATTGATCCTTGCTCTTAACTGTAATTAATCTATTATGTACTCTTTTTATGAATATTTTAAACCAAATTACATCAGTAATCACCAGCCAGTGGATCACTCGTTGAAAATTTTCAAAAGCCTGCTTGAAAAATTGCCAACAATTCTTTGATAACTGTTTTCTTTATTATTGCTGACAACTTAATTACATTTGCTTTTTTAATTAAGAAAGTTCATGTGCCAAAGTTTTTTGTTTTTATCTATTTTTAACTGTGCTTAAAAAACTACACAATTTTTTTTATACATTGCATTGCAACAAAATAATTTTAGATATCATTAGCAGTATTGCAATAATTTACTTATTGTGCTATTGCTATTGCGATCGCTAATTTGAACTAAACAGTTTTTTGGGGAACTTCTCCATAGCTTGCCATTGACAACTTTTGTTGGAAAGCTTTCCTATAGTTTTAATGTTTGGAAAACTCATTTCACTTTACTTTGTGTTGCTTATAGCTACTCCTCTTTATTAATAATTGCTTTGCAAAAGTCTCACAGCATTGGTAAACTTTCGGCGTTGTTTGTGATTTTTCTAAGCCAACGAGTTATCCCTGTGCACACTTTGGCTGTCAAACATTGAGCATGTCATGTTCTGTTTATGATTATGTAATATTGAAGAAGCCCATGTTAAATTTAGAGAACAAAGAAACTTATTCAGTATTGCAATCCATTAAATTCATCACTGCTCATATGCAATAACAAGATTATAACATTTTCTGCTTGTACATCAAATCAATGACAAATAAGATGCCCACTTTCATAAAATTTGCACTCAATATCATATACAATTTACATATATTAAAAAGACTTATTATTTTTTGTTCACTCCGTTCTATGATATTTTATTCTGCGCAAGGCTTTATGGTCAGCTAAAAACTAAGCAGATTCAGCAGGTGAACCATGTTTTTAATAAAATGAAAGATTGTAAATTTCAAAGACACTGCATATAGTTCTTCAAGAACCTACCTAGACGCAAGATTTCAAACTTTATTTGCACATCACCCGCTTAGCCTCAAGCAGCAAACATTATAATTGTTTTGCATAAAGGATTTTCATGCTCACATTCATTTTAGGTTTCATAGTTTCTACTATGCCAAACATTAAAATGAAATGCATACATATTTGCCAAACTAAATAGATTTTACAATGAATCAAATCACAGTGGCCAAAAGAGGCCAAAGAGTTATGCCATGCGTCTTATATCAAAGAAATAAAGTTATCAACCGCTAACGATCAAGACGAAACATATTTTTCAAAGTTTTTCATATGAAACGATGTCGCTCACAAAGATTATTACTATCGTAAACGACACTGAAATAGTAAAATATTATCAAAGACTTCATGTTGAAACATTATATTTAAAATTGACTTAAATATTTAATGACTTCAATATTTACTGTCTATTTCTATATATTTTTAAAAAAACCTCAAGATGAGTACAAAGCCAAACAGGCCTAGCAAATGGGATGTGTTTGGGGTCACAAATTGTATTCTGTCTCACTGATCCTCCAGATAATTTGGCAAGAAAAATAATTCAAGAGAAACCGTGATAAACTTTCCTCAATTTGATGCTAAAATGTCATCATAAGTGTGTATGGCGTTTTAACCCTTGGTTTTGCAATATTCACAAGAGCACACACAATTGCAAACGGTTTTAAAATCATTTTATCGAAAGTTTCAAGTTTAATGGTAATAATATCATAACAGGTGTAGATGAAAGTTTACTATGATTTTTAGTACATGAACGGTTTTAGCATGTCCACAAGCATTATTGAATCATCTCAAAGTCATTGTAAATGAGCTTCCTCAGTTTGATGGTAAAATTATCAGAAATATCAGCACAAAAGGTATTATAACTACTGGTTTAGTAAAACTTACCAATTATTACATGTTGGCACAGTCATACACTTCCTCAAAACCAGTGTGATAAAATGTTTTTAATTTGCCAGTACAACTGTATCGTTAAAAGTGTGCATGCGTTAATGACCATGATTTTGAAGGTATTCACCAAATATTAAAAATGCACATTCATACATGAACCATAGAAATGTTATTTGCTTAAGAGGGTAAATTTCTTCCCTGTATGTGTGACTGTGTAAAAGTAGAAGACCTTACAATCTTATTATTGCCTGCAAGTAACAGTATTGCATAATTTCCTTTGTTCTATCAATTGATGGTGGGGCTGATTGATGCTGCATCATGATTAGCTGGACTCTTTCTGCCTAATGTTTGGCAGTCAATAAGTGGAAAGTAATAATATCTACTTAGCCCAAGAGATTTTCTAACAACACTGAAATCGTACCCAAACTGCAAATATTAAAAAAAAAGTCTTAGAAATACAACGGCACTAGAAAAAAATTTGCTGATTTGATGCATGTACTATATGACTGATTGGATACTATGTACATATTTCCTGACAAAGATTGGCATAGTGAAAACCATGTGATTTAAAATGAACGTGAGCATGACTATCATTAATGCAAAACATAAATACTATTTCTTTTTTGAAGTTACCTGGGTGATGTTGCAAATAAAGTTTAAAACCTGTCACCTGGGTAGATTCTTGGTTCTTAAGTTATTTGCGGTGTTTGTGAGATTTACAGTAGAAGCAACCATATCATTTACAACATGTCTCACTCACTGAATCTGTTTGCATTTTAGCTAACCATAAAGCCTTGCAACAAATGTAATATTATAGAATAGAATAGACAGTAAAATAATAAATTTATGAAATATGTATAACTTGTATATGATATTGAGCGCAAACTTTATGGGAGTATACAATTAATTTGTTTTAGATTTGGTGTATAAGCAGCAAATGTTATAATCTTGTTATTGCAGATGACCAGCGGTGCTGAATAAGTTTGTTCTCAATACCTTTGAGGTATTTAACTTGTGGTTCTGCAATGTTACATAATCATATGCAGGACACTATTATACTCAATGTATGACAGGCCAATAGTGAAAAGTGATAGCTTGTTTGCTCTGACAATTCTTAAATAGCACAAAAAATTTCCAATGCTGTGATAATTTTTCAAAGTACGTAATAGGCAAAAAACATCTATGAGCAACCCAAAGTAAAATGAAATGGGTTTTCCAAACATTGTACCTGTAGATAAGCTTTCTAACAGAAGTAGTTCATGGCCAGCTATAGAATAACTCTCATAAAACAATTTAGTTCAAGTTATCAATCAAAATAGCAACAGCACCATAAGTAAATTATTGCACTATCGCTATTGATATCCAAAGTTAGTTTGTCAAAATGCAATCCATAAAAAAACTTGCGAAGTTTTTTAAACGAATTTAAAGAAACAAAAAATCAGAAACTTTGGCCAGTGAACTTCAAGTACAAGAAGTACAAATACAAGAAAGTACAAAACGACAAGAAGTGCGTCTAAGACTATGTGAAATTAACCTAGAATTATATGCAGCTGTAATTTATGTAACAAGTGTATGATAAATAAAAAAGAGCAATATTTCCCAATTACATAAAAGATATAACCATACCAAAAGTAAAAACCAGTAAGTTAAGAAGGATATATCTGGGAGGATACTTGGAAAAATACAAAAGCTCTCCAGGATTATTAAAGGCCTGAACTATCGACGAACGCAAATGAGACACACTTTCAAATGTCTGCTGAGCTTGTATAACTGCTGACCAAAGACATTATATTG
Organism: Watersipora subatra; assembly: GCF_963576615.1. Lineage (NCBI taxonomy): Eukaryota > Metazoa > Bryozoa > Gymnolaemata > Cheilostomatida > Watersiporidae > Watersipora > Watersipora subatra. Next base: position 41,648,273 of record NC_088710.1, on the reverse strand, counting down.
TAAAAAACTTTGCAAATACTAACTGCAAAAACGTTTGTAATGCAGCAGAGCAAATACAGCCATTAGCCAAACAAGTTCAAAAATAGTTTACAGTCTGAATTTGCTTTTAAAGCTACAGTATAGATAAAAACTCACAAATATTGTGAGTTTCTACAATAATGAAATTATCTCCCCAACACAATAAATGTCCCCAATTGTTAGGTTAAAGCTTTCTATGAAAAGAAAACTCAGCAAGTAGTTGCCTGTTAACTAATGGAAACTTATTGAATGTGTGTGAGAATTTACCTAACTTTTTAGGAACTAGCCCTGTATCCCATTGTTTTACACACCCACACTCACAGACGTTCTCGTGCAAATGCAGGCAATTGGCACAATGTTCAAATTTTGTCGGTAGTTGGACTTAATTATCTATTTCTTAGTTTTCCATAAGGAAAATGGATTTAAAAGATTCGGACTTCTCCAATTTCTAAACGTCCCCATTTCGTCTGTTAACTTTTGGTGTGAGCCTCATTTGCATGCATTTACAAGTACACACACTGTTGAATACCAAAATAATTAACATTAACTTGTATACCAGTTGTCACCAAGTAAGTAAGCGTACAAATGTGTAACATAATGATCTTGGACACTTTTTTCAGTTCTTTAATCTCATGAAAAACTGATGTTCTAACAATACTCAATTCAGGTGATAGAATATAAACCTCAAAAATTGCCAATCTAATACTCATACAATTTTTTTTTGCAAGTATCTATCTGTATATTTTATTATATTATCGTTACAATATTATATTATTATAACACTGTAAAAATCTGTACTGGAACATTTACGCTGTTGATTGTATTTATACACTCTCAAATATTAACCTTTCATCTTGGCCCGCAAAAAGGGGCATTTTTCTATTTTTGTTTTTGTATTATTTTTAATCAATAAAGAGTTCATTTTCATCATCATCATCCTCACTACCCTCATTAGCAATTTGAAAATTGTTGTGAGCGCGAAGATTTATTACTAATAGATTTTTTAAAAACAGTCACTGCGATCAGTTTTGTTACTCAAAAGTTATTAACCAAGTTGGTCTGTTTATCTGATTTTGTGAAGCCTCGATTGCTGTACTTGGTCTGTCCTGCCTGGTGGACACAAACATAAAATTGCAATCATTTTTTGTTAGCAAAATCCAACTTAGTTTGAATTTCAATTAGGTTTTCTGTAAGGACAAAACTGGCCATGTTTTTGTAAAAAAGTACAAACATGATAGGTTAATTATTTAACTACTCAATAATCCAAACTGTTTTTACATAATCTATTAAAACTCGCAAGGTGGATTTTGGCTATTTGCCATGGTTGCGCCGAGTCACACTACATGGCTCAGAGTTAACAATAAGTTGAATAATCAGAAATAATCTAAGCTATAATAACAAGATTGGATCTAAGCCTACCCGCATGAGTAACCCAATTAGGACATAATAGTGACCTCTAGATAAACAAAGAATCAGTTGTAAAACTTTGACTGCTGAACTTGACTGAAGGCCCAAATACACTTCTTGATTTTATCCTGTGAGTCATGAGGAGGGGGGGGGAAATATCTCTGGTGTGTGCCTCAACATACTTTAGCGAGTCATCAGCAGATGATAACCTAGACACACTCACAAACTGCCAATAAAATTCTGTATCATTAGTTTCTTCGGAGTTGTTAATAAATTTAGGTAAGTCGCTATTATATATATAATATTCGATATGACACTTCGATATGACTGAAGCTAATTGAAATTTTTAATCTTCACGAACCCATAATAGCAAATGATCTATAGCGGTTAATGTGTACTAATAATGACTCAAATACATCGATAACGATTAATTCGTTTGTTGTTTCTGTTCGTACCGAAGTTCATTTTTCATCTAAGTTTTTTTTTTAAAAACTCTGATTGCAATATCATAAAAATAATTGGTAGCTGTATCAGGCTAATTAGTACTGAAGTTCCTTTTTTGTGGTCTTGATACTTCGATATATGTTGCAAATAGTTTTTGAATGTATGATGGGAAATGAGTAGGGGTAACGGGGGCACAGTGGACATAGGGGCACAGTGAATACCCCTCTTTTTTCAGAGATTCAATTAGTTGAGTACTTTCACACCAGTTATAGTTCATAGAAAATGATGGCAGGGGTTTACTTTTATCATTTGGTAATAGATAGCTAAAAAGGAAAATCTCAGGTGAGTAAAATGTAATTTTTCATGGTAAAAATGAACATATACATTACACTTTCATAGGTATGTATTTCTTAATGTGAACAAACATAGGCATAAACGTTCTCTTTGTTTTTCTATATTCAACATAAACAATGGATGGAAGCTGGGAAAATTTCAGCTCAATTTTTCTCACATGGTATGGTTGGGGCACAGTGAACAATTTGAAGTGGGGCACAGTGAACATGGTCCACTATACCCCGCTTTATTCTCAATGCTCCTACACCAAAACAAGGGTAATAAAAAGGCAATTTTAAGCTAAAATACAAATAGGCTAACTTTGAAACGCTTTCCTCTCAGATCTCCAGCACTGTTTGTACCATACTTGCCAAGTAGTTGAGAAAAAAAGCGTGAGATTGACGGCAAATGTAGTAGTTGAATCTGAAGCCTAGATTTCTTTGTGAAGTTTTTTTTTCATTGGTACCTATATAGGAGGCCCTTACACGACTTTTTTTAACGTTCAGGTACTCTACTATAAATGTGAGGTCATGGTCGTTTGCCAACGATATGTCACAGTGCTGTGTATATTCTCTGTTTATTGGTGAAAAACTTTAGAGCAAATCGTTAGACATCAATGTTGCTAAATCTAAATAGCCAAGGTTTTATGGCAAACATACGGTTTAATAGCGATCTGTTTCATTGTTGCTAACTTTGTGTGATGATGAGGGCTCACAACTAGTAAACAAAGGGAAAACGGCAAGTAAAAAATTTAAACTACTACTTTTATTGAAAAAGCTGGAAGAAAACGGGAGATTTTTTGCAAAAGGGAGACTGACTTAAAAAACTGGAGTTCCCGGCCAAACCGGGAGACTTGGCAAGTATGACTTGTACCAATAATAACCTCCTCAACCCACTAAGTTTAGTTGCTCAAACTTATTTTCCCTCATATTTGAGACAGGTTTTAAAAGGCATTTGTTTATATATATTATTTTTAAATAAAAGCGTCAAGATTAATACTGCTATTGAAAAAGAGAGAGATGGTGCGTACATATAAGAAAATGACTGACGGCCATGAGAAAAATTGAACCCCTGCTGCTGAAATTAGGACTGCCGTAAAGATGGTGCTTGAGGAAGGCCTAGCAGCGCACAGGGTCGCTGAGAACCTAAAGATCTTGAGAATTATCATGACTCGTTATGTAAATAAGGCAAAAGACAAAGGAGTAAATAATGTTGAGTCTTTTTCCAAAAAGAAGCAAATAGAACCATTTTCACAGTTCATCAAGAACTGTTACTGAAAGAATACCGGCTCAAAGCTTTAAGGCATCATCGAGGGCTGCCAGAGAAACAACTAAGAAAGTTAGCACGGGCCTATGCTAAACAAAACCATTGTAGCTATCCTCCCAGATGGAATGAGAACAAATGTGCTGGGGAAGATTGAATAAGCAGGTACTTGAAAAGACACAGAGAGTGACATTTAGCTGAATATATTGATTTTTCTTGTCACACATTGCTTGTTATCCAGTAAATAATAAATAGAATTTCATATAACTCACAAAGATAAATCATCGCATTAAAATCATTGTGATTTGATAACATTATGACGAAATATACATTAAGTGATGTCCAGCATGCCCCATGTTATGGACCACTGTACCCCAGCCATGGGGCACAGTGGTTCAAAATTTTTATCTTATGTAACACGCAATATTTTTCACAAGGATTGGCATAGAGCCAGAAGGCTTTCAGATATGTTAGAGAACATATTTCTTTTGCTTTCCTATCAATTTAAACTTAGTTGATCGACTATGAGCAGGGAAATCTTGAGTAAGGTCAAAAACGGCCCACTGTGCCCCCGTTACCCCTACTACATGTACGTATTTTGAGGCTAAAATTTTGAGGCTATTTTGATTTCGCACGGATTTTCTTTATTTGCCCGATAGGTTTCTATTTAAAAGGGCATCAGGTAAAAAGTTTTACTCTGCTAAAAAATTTGTGGAAGCTAATGTCAGCTAACTCAGATGTGCAGACGAGAAGTTGAGGTCGGAAGACCTGTGGAAGATATTGAACAGTCAATAGAATGTGAAATGCTTTCAAACGAAGTCTGCAATCAGAATGCCATAGGCTGAAAAAACTTTTGTTTTAAAAACATTAATATTCGTTCCAAAATATTAATTTTTGTTGCCGAATGTATCATAATTATGGTTAGTTTATGTTACTTGTTTTGAATATATATTTGTAGCATTTGATAGATTATTATTATATAACTTTTAAATCTTCAGATTTATAACTTATTTTAATAGCATGGTTGCGGTAATCTGAGCTCAGCTTACAATGTATCGAGTCTCATAACGCCTGTTCTATTCCACATCAAAAGCCAGTTTTGGCAGCAAACTATAACAAACATATTGATGAGTGCAATGAGCTTTTCTGTAATCTTGGTAATTAAAGTTATAAATTGAATATATACCTTCAAGTTTAAAATGAACTAAAAAACTTCAAAGTTTCAACAAACGGCAACGCGGGCTGTAAGATACTAGTTGTTTGACGGCAAGCAATAGATACCAACTGGTAGAAATATGTATCAGGTTCCTTGTGCATATTTATTTAAAACATCAATGCAAAGTTGGAGGTAAGTTAGCAAATTTCTTGTCACCAAAAGAGTTGAATGTTGCATCACCCAAAGGAGGGTGCAAAATATAGGCGACGTTCGATTCGTCCATGCAAGCGTTAAATTTATCTTCTCAACATCCTGACGAGGTGTTTAGAAAATACAATGCCACCCTTTATTTAACGTCACCTCTAATAAACTGCCACTCAAAGGGAAGGGTTAAAAAATAGTGCCATGGGGTTCAAATATAGGTTTTACAGTATATAGTATTATATACAACTTTAGCCAGTACAATCTTATCTAATAGTCACATATATAGAATTGTATACAACTCTAGTCAGTACAATCTTATCTGATAGTCACATATATAGCATTGTATACAACTCTAGCCAGTACAATCTTATCTGATAGTCACATATATAGCATTGTATACAACTCTAGCCAGTACAATCTTATCTGATAGTCACATATATAGCATTGTATACAACTCTAGCCAGTACAATCTTATCTGATAGTTACATATATAGCATTGTATACAACTCTAGCCAATACAATCTTATCTGATAGTCATATATATAGCATTGTATATAACTCTAGCCAGTACAATCTTATCTGATAGTCACATATATAGCATTGTATACAACTCTAGCCAGTACAATCTTATCTGATAGTCACATATATAGCATTGTATACAACTCTAGCCAATACAATCTTATCTGATAGTCATATATATAGCATTGTATACAACTCTAGCCAGTACAATCTTATCTGATAGTCATATATATAGCATTGTATACAACTCTAGCCAGTACAATCTTATCTGATAGTCATATATATAGCATTGTATACAACTCTAGCCAGTACAATCTTATCTGATAGTCATATATATAGCATTGTATACAACTCTAGCCAGTACAATCTTATCTGATAGTCATATATATAGCATTGTATACAACTCTAGCCAGTACAATCTTATCTGATAGTCATATATATAGCATTGTATACAACTCTAGCCAGTACAATCTTATCTGATAGTCACATATATAGCGTTGTATACAACTCTAGCCAGTACAATCTTATCTGATAGTCATATATATAGCATTGTATACAACTCTAGCCAGTACAATCTTATCTGATAGTCATATATATAGCATTGTATACAACTCTAGCCAGTACAATCTTATCTGATAGTCATATATATAGCATTGTATACAACTCTAGCCAGTACAATCTTATCTGATAGTCACATATATAGCATTGTATACAACTCTAGCCAGTACAATCTTATCTGATAGTCACATATATAGCATTGTATACAACTCTAGCCAATACAATCTTATCTGATAGTCATATATATAGCATTGTATACAACTCTAGCCAGTACAATCCTATCTGATAGTCCCTGGATTGTGTACTGCTCCAGACATCCATCTTGACCCTATAATGAATCACAGTAATAAAGTTGGCTCATGGGTCTGCAGCACTTGCTGCATTTAACAAGGTGAAGAGAGCTTCAACTTCTTCTAAATAAATCCCAGGTTGAACAATTCATGTTTCAGTCGATATCAGTGGTGCTGCCAACTGAAGCCTCGAAACCAGCTGATCAATCAATCCCGTCTCCGAATAATAAAGCAAAATTCAGACATCGTCCTAAAACGGTATGACAACCCTGTTAAATCAAACCCTGTTACAAACCAAACCGGTTCTGCTTTGTAATCTGATGCAAATGAGGAAAACTGTTCAAGCTCCCGTGTTGTTGAATGACCGTACAATGACTCCACAAGCGTACTAGCAAGTAGTCTGCTTTCAGACTGGTGGCACTTCTCAAATGGCACCTCCTCGATTGAGGAGAAGCCCTTCTGTACCTGTGCAAGCTAAAAAGGTACAAACAGTAGCATCATCCATACACAAATACAAGCCACCTGACATAAAAAAGTGAAGCGTCAATATTGGTAGCCATGGAATGAGACGGGGAGATAAGAGAGAAGAACACAGAATATATTGGTAAGTTATTAATACACCATCAAAATCAACTTCAATTACGCAATTAGATCAGCAGGTCAAAGTTGTCTGATGTATATTCAGCGGCATTCCTGTGAGCTATAATTTCCTTTTTTATAATTTTTCACCCTTCAATTATTGTTCAGCATGGCTTCTTAACAACCATAGAGAGTCAGCGACATCAAATCAGCCATCCATTCTGTCATGTCCCATCTTGTTGTAAAATGCTCTTCAGGACAATTAAATTTCTAATATACTGTTCTATTAAATACTGTTATTGTTCTCTTACTTGGCTGCCTCCTCCTCTTACGAAAAGGTTTTTGGGTGCATTTACCACTCCTAAACGCATTCCTAATGTTTCATTAACATGGTACTTGAAAAAAATTGTCAAGCTGTATTTTTCAAAGCTGTAAGCTGCACTCTTTTTTACAATAGACAAGTGTTTTGCACTCTAAAAGCTGTACATGTGCTGGCAGGAAAAACTCCAAATTAGAATACGAAAGGAATGTGTTTAGCAGAAATTCATTGTGACGGTTGCTAACCTCTTCATGAAGATCGAAGATTGAAACCAACAAGATATGCTCACAACCACAGATACGACACGCACTGGGAGACAAGGTGAGGCAACTTTTATATACTACTGTTTGCAAAATACGTTGCTTACAAATTGAATCTACATATTCTCCATTTCATCTAGAATGAATGAGCTGTTCTTCAATACCGTAGCACCATTCCTAGGAATGAATTAAACATTCAGTGACCTATCAGAGGTCATCGAGTTTGGTTGTTGTAAAATTTGTGATGATAAATCTAGGAAAGTCTTCCTGATATCTAGTTTCATAACCAATGTAGTTAATGAATTGGCATGCTCAGACTTGTTTAAACAGCAGCATTTCATTGGTCAGTTACTATGAAAATGCCAAAATGACTCATTTGTGCATATCATGTTGTCCATGCATTCAGGTCGATTTATTCAGTGTGATCTTCATCAGCAGGCAACGTGTTAATCATTGACCAAACTGTAAGCAGACTGCCCTGAGGCAGATATTAATTTTGTTGATGCTGGTCAAAGGCATGTGTTATGTGTGGATGAACTTTCCCAAAATCTTCGACAATCCTTTTATTTACAGGTAATTAATCTTTGCAGCAAGCAGTTGTGGGTGAGTAATTCTCTGAAGCTTTGCTAGCAATGGCATTGTGTGCCATAAACAAGTCTCTTTCATAACGCGTAGGCAGCAGGTTAATGAATAGAAACTAGCCAGTTAGTAGTGCATTCAGCCTAAAGAAATCAATGAATTAACCCCTAATCCATTAAATAGTAAAGCGTTGGGAGAGTATTAGGAGTTCGGTAAAGCGGGTCCTTCACTTCTGTTAAAGGTTGACTTGCAACAAAATTCACATGACAGTTATTTGATATTAAAAGATTCACCATGTCTTACTCTGTTGTTTTGTAGGTGCCAAATATGTGGGAATGTGATTACAAGCGCTTAAAAGGTAAAAAACGAACGGTTAATCGCAGCCACACGAGACCGCCGTAGTTTAGATTCTCTTTCCAAAACGGCTCAAATGTAATGTAGCTATGTTAGAGGGTTTCTGTTTACACTTTCATGCAACCTTATTCGTCGAAATATTTTCACAAATATGTTTCACGCATTCAATAAAACCATGTCTATTGTTCTTACGCGTCTGTTTTATCGTCATTGTAAATGCTGTCACTTTTAGCAGTGATATCTTATAACTTGCCGTAAAAATTCAATTAATCTTTTAGCCTTACTTCAAAGGAGTACATATCATTGTCTGATAATCATGACGAGCCTGTTGATCACCTGTGATAATCGAAAAGTGCTACAAAAATTATTTGCGATGTATTGGGTCACATGATCAGATTACGACTTGCCGATTAGACCAGGCCAAAACAAAACTGTAAAGCAGCGAGCGTCTATATTTGATACGGGGTCTTCGTTAAAACCCGAAGTGTTTGTCATAAACTAGCGCTACGATAGGTTTTATATTGAGCTTTTTATTGGCCTTTCAATTCGCGTGAAAACATCATGTGACAAGACAATACCCAAACTGTAATGAATACGTCAGATAAATAAACAGATTCCAATCTACAGCGGCTTTTCGTTTTTGAGCTTTTAAGCGCTTGTAATCACTTTTCCACATATTTGGCACCTACAACACAACACAACAGAGTAAGACATGGTGAATCTTTTGATACCAAATAACTGTAATGTGAGTTTTATTGCATGTCAACCTTTAAGTATTACCTTTTGTAATTAAATGCTTACTTATAATGGCCTATAATCCCATCTGAGATGGGCATTAAACCAAAAGGTGGAGACAACTTCTCAACTCATAATCTTTGAACCTTTCGAATTTAGATTGTCTCAAGTGACGAGACGCTCTGTAATCAGATAGCCGGCATCGTGCCACTGGGTATCATACATAATATTCACTCTTCCCAAACATCTGATTGAGGTGGAGAAGCCAGAACGAAAGTTGAAGAAAGTGGAAAGGATTTGGGAGAATGAATTTCAGATGTTCCAGTTGAACCAGATGATGGACAAAAAGATGAATGTGAAAGACAACTCTTGATAGTCAGATATGGTCATAGAGCTGAGATTAGGCCTCAGCTTCAAACGAGGATAGATGGTACCACAGAATAGATATTTATCAATGATAAGCTCAAGCATTCTCTCTCGTTTTACCCTGAGCCCATATTCAAAAACTTGCCGTCATGCACAACAACTTCCTCGGTTTAAACAATCTGGGGTCTTCTTTGAGAAATGCAGTTTATTTAGGTTCAAGTGTTATTTATGTTTTTATTTATGTTTATTTAAGTTATTTTTATGCATTTTAAACTCTCCACCATCATAAAAATTGAGAAAAGACTGTGTAAAGAAACTTTTTGACAATGCAAATATAGTTTTTTCTTCCAGCATCACACATTCTTCTACCGCAGCGTTGCAGACAGTGCGAAAATAACTAAACTACACATTCTTATTTGATTTTGACCACATTTGTGTTGTCATGGTTCCATAAACACACATCAACAAATAAAACATCTGTTCAAGATATACGATTTTGCACAGCTACCTGGAGGAGTTCAGTAGCGGACTTTTTGAACCGTCGAGGTTTGAAATGCTCTGAATTAGGAAAGGTAAAGTCTGGTGGGTAAGACTGTTTGTTGGTGAACGGTGCCCAAGTACCCTGTATGCTTGGCGTGATGGTGTGCTGGTTCTTTCTTATCTTGTACAATTCTTGACCTAAATAGAAATACCAATCATAGAAAAACCAATCATAGAAATACCAATCATGCTACGGTGTAGGTAGTCGAAGAGTACATAAATTATTCTATACAGTGTAGGTAGTCAAAAAGTACATAAATTATTCTATACAGTGTAAGTAGTCAAAGAGTACATAAATTATTCTATATGGTGTACATAGTCAAGGAGTATATAAATTATTCTATATGGTGTACATAGTCAAGGAGTACATAAACTATTCTATATGTTGTAGGTAATCAAGGAGTACATAAATTATTTTATATGGTGTACGTAGTCAAGGAGTACATAAATTATTCTATATGGTGTAGATAGTCCGGAAGTATATAGATTATTCCATATGGTGTAGGTAATCAAGAAGTATATAAATTATTCTATATGGTGTAGGTAGTCAGGGAGTATATAAATTATTTTATATGGTGTAGGTAGTCAGGGAGTATATAAATTATTTTATATGGTGTAGGTAATCAAGGAGTATATAAATTATTTTATACGGTGCAGGTAGTCAAGGAGTATATAGATTATTCTATATGGTGTACCTAGTCAAAAAGTACCTAAACTATTCTATATGGTGTAGTATATAGGAGTATATAAATTATTCTTAATGTGCAGGCAGTCAATGAGTATATAGATTATTCTATATGGGGTACATAGACAAAGAGTACCTAAAGTATTCTATATAGTGTAGGCAGTCAAGGAGTATATAAATTATTCTATACGGTGCAGGCAGTCAAGGAGTATATAGATTATTCTATATGGTGTACCTAGTCAAAGAGTACCTAAACTATTCAATATGGTGTAGTATATAGGAGTATATAAATTATTCTTAATGTGCAGTTAGTCAATGAGTATATAGATTATTCTATATGGGATACATAGTCAAAAAGTACCTAAATTATTCTATATGTTGTAGGTAGTCGAAGAGTATACAAATTATTTTATACGGTGCAGGCAGTCAAGGAGTATATAGATTATTCTATATGGTGTACATAGTCAAAGAGTACCTAAATTGTTCTATATGGTGTACATATTCAAGAAGTACATAAATTATTCTGTATGGTGTAGGTAGTCAAAGAGTATATAAATTATTCTACATGGTGTAGGTAGTCAAGGAGTATATAAATTATTCGATATGGTGTAGGTAGTCAAGGAGTATATAAATTATTCTATATGGTGCCGGTAGTCAAGGAGTATTTAAATTATTCTATATGGTGTACGTAGTCAGAGAGTACAATAAATATTCTAAATGATGTACATAGTCGAGGAGTACATAAATAATTCTCTTTGGTGTAGGTAATCAAGGAGAATATAAATTTTTCTATATGGTGTAGTATATAGGAGCATATAAATTATTCTATAGTGTGTAGGTAGCCAAGGAGTATGTTAACTATTCTATATGGTGTAGGTAATCAAGGAGAATATAAATTTTTCTATATGGTGTAGTATATAGGAGCATATAAATTATTCTATAGTGTGTAGGTAGCCAAGGAGTATATTAACTATTCTATGTTGTGCATGCAGTCAAGGAGAATATAGATTATTCTATAAGGTGTACCTAGTCAAGGAGTACATAAATTATTCTATATGGTGTATGAAGTCCAAGAGTACATAAATTATTCTATATGGTGTAGGTAGCCAGGGAGTATATAAATTATTCTTTATGGCGTAGGTAATCAAGGAGTATATAAATTATTTTATATGGTGTATATACTATCATTGATACATCAAGTGCCCCAAAACCAAATCTCACGCATTGCCCCACTTTTGGATTGGCAGGTCTGTTGCTAAGGTACTTTTAGTTATTTACCCTTAATAAAACCTTCATAACAACATGGTTTTAGCATTTATAGTATTTCACACAGTGAACTATTTAATGTACTCTATCATTTAGGTATAAAAAATATAATTATTAGTAAAAAATGTGTATAAAGGTAGGTCTTCTTGTAAAAATAAACGTAAATACGAAGCCTTTGTTCTATAAATATTTTCCGATGTAGTGGAGGACGGCCCAGTATTTATTGCTTGCTAATCACGGCTACATTTTAATGATTTATATGTTCTCATTTCCTTTTTTCAAAGTTAAATCGTCATTCAAATCAAACAGATTGGTTATTTGTTTACTATAATGCCGCTCCAACCAATATGATTCTTTGTCCCGACCTGCCAACTCTTACTCATTTGAAGTGAAAATCAATCATTTATCTCACATATCAAGCTTTCACTCGAGTGTCATTCCTTAGTACCTTGTGGAAAACATATTGTAAAATAAGACTATTGATTACCACAATAAAGATTGCTCATATATATATTCAATCACCCTCATTTACTACGTACTACTAATACTACTAGCAAACATTTAAAAAAGTACCCATTTTCCGGTTATTATATACAGAATCCACCATCCTATTGCTAATGGTTCTTTCATTGAAAAATAGTTACTTAATTTTTCTTTAATCCGCCCATTGTCCCAAAATATTATACAAAAAATAAAGATTTGCCCCAAAATTGTGTCTCATCTCACACATTTTCCCAATGCTCTTAAATCCAGAGAGCGCTAATAATAAACTGATTTTAGATAACCAACAATGCCCGGGAATCGTGCTTACGCCCAGCCAATACAAACACATGTTCTGGGTTAATAGATTTCGGGTGATTGTTAGAGTTTGCTTTTTTATCCTTTCGTTCATTTTAAACATTTATAGTAATTATTATCACATCGTTTTATATAATGGTATCGTTTGTCCCATACAGAAATGCAGTAGTAGTAGTATTATTACCTGAAGATTTCGTATCGCTTTTCAAGTTGTGTTCTAAATATGATTACGCTTCAAATAAATATACTGTTGTTGATGAAGGTGATGAAATCACATCAATTAAATTGTGATTTGCAGTAGCGTGGCCTTAGGACTTTATGTAAATTGCACTCTCGCGAGATCACGCAATGCTTGACTAGTTAGCCCCAGGCATTCCCCTCAACATCACGATAAAAAGAAAGGTCTAGTGCATAATATCATTGGAAAAATATAATATGGTGCTTAGAATCTGAGCTATTTATGATAGAAATAGTCATGGAGGGCTAATGACACTGATTACTTTGTCATTTTCATTGGTTCTCTGGAGTTGTGCTACTTTCGCCTGGCACTAGCGTCATTATCGTAGTTGATAAATGAGCGGTAAGAGCACACAACACTTAATATGAAAACTGTGACATCATAATTTGCAAGCCTACATCATTGAACATTTTTGTGGTAGAGCTCTGGGGAAATCCTATAAAAACCAACCAATATCTGTCTCACCATCTAAAATAATGGCTCATTTAAAAGTCAAGATATTGAAGTTCCTGAATAAGCTGAAACAGTACTGATATGTAATTGATGTGCTTTAAGGCCCGGCGACATGAGCTAAATAGATTTTTTTTAATGAAATGGTTGAATCTGGTCAATAGGACCTTGATTATGATTGAATGATTATATCTGTTACTATATCATATTTTCCTCAAAAAGGTACTGTCGCTCCTCATTTAGCTTGGACCAATTAAATTGTTCTAATAATATCAGTGCATTCTACTTCTCATATTAGCCAATATTGCATTTCTTTTTTGCAGGAGGAGAAATATAAACATATAATCTTTTCCTTTCATTATTGCTATTTGTTGTAGGTAATAACGCCCAGTACATTACAGCTACCATTGCAGTTATCCTATTTGACTGCTAATATTGCATTTCTCAACCATCAGTACCCTTTCTTTTTTTCAATATCACTTTGGTCGTGGGCTGTATGACAGTGGAATTTCTAGTGTATATATACTTTTTTTAGCCTTTTGATAGTATAGCTTTATCACTAAGAATTCTACGGTAACCGACATTAAGAAGTACTAATGCTTGACAGTACACATTAATACGTGTTGTGAAAAGTTAACATTACTTACCAGTTACGAGAGTCGATGCATTGCAAGCCAAGTTCATATTACCAGTTATCATATAGTTATAAGTTATATAAGTTATTATATAAATCTGTAACTTTATAAATTGTTTTAAGTTCCTTATTATAAGTTGATGACTGTGTGTCCGTGTTTGTGAATATTGTTAGAATTACTGACATCGCCTGCAAAAAAATTTCCAAATTTTGCAGATACGTGAGATTCAATGGGGGAACTTTGTTCAATCACAAAATTTTCAAGTGTCTCAAGTGGCTACCATAATCTTCACGAACACGTTTTTAACCTGAAAGCTGAAGGTACATTTAAGACTCAAACTGCTACTATGTAAGATCGCAATCAAGCTGCTACTGTGAACTCTCAATAGAACATTTTGTGATAGATCAATAAATCAACTACAATGCTGTTATTGTTAAATAGCTGTTGATGGTCAGTCCAGAGGTTACCAAAATCTTCAAGGACAGGTTTTTAACCGAAAGTTGAAGGTACATTTGAGACTATCAAACTGTTACTATGTAAGACCGCCATCAAGCTGCTACTGTGAACTTTCCATTTTGCAACAGATGAATGGATCAAATACATTGCTGTTATTGAGACAGCTGTTGATATATCTGTGTGCGTGTGTGTTTCTCTGTGGGGGCGCATGCATGATTCTGTGTGTGTGTGTGTGTGTGTGCGTGCGTGCCTGCAAGCATGCGTGGTTGTGTGTGTGCTTTGTGCGGTGTGTGTGAGTGAGTGAGTGAGTGGGTGAGTCAGTGGGTGAGTGTGAGTGAGTTGGTGTGAGTGAGTGCGTGTGTCTGTGTGACTATTCTTAAAATTGCCGTTAGCGCTCGCAAATTTTTTCCAATAGTTGCAGACTCACAAGATTCAATTGGGTGGACTTTGTTCAATTGCATCATTCTATCAAAATCTGTTGAATGATCACCATGGTCTCCAAGGACAAGTGTTTAACCAGATAGTTCAAGGAATATTTAAGACTATCATACTGCTACTATGTAAGACCGCTATCAAGCTGCTACTGTGAACTTTTGATAGAACAGTTTGCAATAGATGAACAGATAAAATACATTGCTGTTTTTGTTCCATATCTGTTGACATATCTACGCCTGTGTGCATGTGTGCGTGCTTGTGTGTGTGTGCGTGCATGTGTTGTGTGTGTGGTTTTGTGGTTTTTTGTGTGTGTGGTCTCTTTTTGTGTGGTTTTGGTACGTACCTCCATAAAATATTGTGAAAATGCGTAAGTTCGTGTGGGTGCGGGTGTGTGTGTGTGCGTGCGTGCGTGTGATTGCGTGTGTGTGTGTGCATGTGGGTGTGCCTGTGCGTGTGCCTGTGTGTGTGTTCGTCTGTGTTTATGTGTGCTTGTGCGTGAGCATGTATGTGTGTGCATATGTGTGTGTATAGGCAGGTGTTGGTATATGTGTGTGTGTCTGCGCAGGTGCGTATGTATGTCTGTCTGTGTTTATGTATGTGTCTGTGTATGAGCATGTATATGTGTGTATGTGTGCAGGTCTGTGTTTATGTGTGTGTGCGTGCGTGCGTGCGTGTGTGTTTGAGCATGTATGTTTGTATGTGTGCAGGTTTCTGCATCTGTCTGTTTTTATATATTTCATCTGTTTGTGTTTACATATCTGGTGAGCTATCTACGTTTGTGTGTACATGTGTCTGTGTGCGTGTTTGTCCGTGTGTTTGTGCGTCAGGCACTTCTTAAACGTGTCGGTTTCGGAGTTATGATTATTGTTGAAAAGAGCAGGTGTGTATGTGTGCACCTGTGCCTGTGCTTGTCTGTGTACATGTCTTTGCTTGTGTGTGTCTGTGTGTGTTGTGTGTATGGTAGAGTTTGCGTTTATGTACACGTGTGCATTGTGTGCGTGTCTGTGCGTGAGCATGTGTGTGTGTGTGTATTATTGTTAAGCCTGTATTTGGTAATCCACTCTTACCGACACCGAGGGATTCTCGGTATCCGAGTAAACTAATCATTTTCGGGGACAGCTAGTATTCCGTGGCCGGTTTGATATGATCGGTATCTATCCGTAAAAGCCTATCGGTCGCGTGTCTTTGTGTGCGCGTGTGTGTGTTGTGTGTATGGTAGAGCTTGCGTTTATGTACACGTGTGCGTTGTGTGGCTATAATTTGAATTACCATTATTGCTCGGCAAACATTTTTCGAAATGTTGCAGTTACGTGAAATTCAATAGGGTGAACTTTGTTGGTGCTACCCATAGAGTTATCTCCCCCTAGAGTGATAACTGTGCATTCAACAACACGAGCGTTTCCGGTGCCATCAAGGAGCGTTTAGGCCACGCCCCTTTTTTGTGCTAGTCACTCGTAGTGATTGACAGAACAATAACATCAGCCGTGAGAATGATCATTAATTTGCACAGTAATTATTGCTCATATTAAAGAGATGATG
This sequence comes from Watersipora subatra, assembly GCF_963576615.1. NCBI lineage: Eukaryota > Metazoa > Bryozoa > Gymnolaemata > Cheilostomatida > Watersiporidae > Watersipora > Watersipora subatra. The sequence continues at coordinate 41,631,847 of NC_088710.1, read as the reverse complement.
ATTATAGTTTATTACTCTAATATATGCTTATTATTTAAAGCAATTCAATACTTACATGACTTGCAAAGACACTGAATAGACAGTGTTAAGTAGGTGAGTTAATGCAATCAGTTACTCCAATGATATACAGCCCCCACACATGAGGGACTGTATATCATTGGTTATTCATAGATAAGATAGATAGTCATACTGGGGTTGTATTACATTGGTGTGATGGGAAGCTAATCGACTGCCATCAACTGAAAGTGTTGACATTGTATGGTGATAGAGTGATTCATTGTCACCTCAGTTCACAAACAGCCCTTGCATGTAATATTAGATTTCAATACATATCAATCAAATACATAGACTAGCTTGAAGCAAAGATGTCCACTAGTTAGTGGACATCTTTGCTTGATGTAAGCAAGCAAAAAGTTTGAAAGTTAGAGTGGCAAATGTTGTTATATGTTAGATAAAAATAAATTATACTTAATTATACTAAATTATAATTATTTAAAAATAAAATAGACTTTTTATTACTTTATTTATTAAATAAAGTAATAAAAAAGTAGTTGTGAATTACTTTATTTATTAAATAAAGTAATAAAAATTAGCTATGATTACAATAATTTTTTATTGTAATCATAGCTAAACAGATTATATTTAGCATTACTTGCTAATTATTTTACATTTAAACACATTTACAGTTTTATTTTTTTCCTAATTTATTTCAACAAAACACTTCTTTCATGATATGAAATTTAAAAGTTGTAGTTGTTTGAAAAAGCTTGAAAACATTTACAGTTGTTTTTATTTTCTCTCTTCTCTTCATTTATTTCAATTACACAAAACACTTTTCATAATATGTAGTTTGAAAGTTAAAGTGGTAAATGTTGTTATATGTTAAATAAAAATAAATTATACTTAATTCTACTAACTATAATTATATAAAAATAAAATAGACTTTTTATTACCTTATTTATTAAATAATTTTCCATTGTAATCATAGCTAAACAGATTATATTTAGCCATTACTTGCTAATTATTTTACATTTAAACACATTTACAGTTTTATTTTTTTCCTAATTTATTTCAACAAAACACTTCTTTCATGATATGAAATTTAAAAGTTGTAGTTGTTTGAAAAAGCTTGCAAACCTTTAGAGTTGTTTTCTTTTTCATCTTAATTCATTTAAACTGCTTAAAAATATTTTCTCATGATATGAAGTTTAAAAGTTAGAATAGTAAATGTTATATAAAAATAAGTTTTCTGTCCAAATACTTTTTTATTACTCGGGCAACACCGGGTAGTACAGCTCATAGTTGATGGCAGTTGATTAGCTTCCCATCACACCAATGTAATACAACCCCAGTATAACTATGTATGTTATCTATGAGTAACTGCTTGCATTACCTTCACTTTCACTCACTATCTATTCAGTGCCTTGGCAAGTCATGTAGGTATCAGGGATTATGTGCATGTCACAATTTCCATTTCCATAATTCATTTCCATATTATTTCCATTTTCATAAAAGTTCCATAATTCATTTCCATATTAATTCAATTTCCATAATTCATTTCCATATTATTTCCATTTCCATATTATTTCCATTTCCATAATTCATTTCCATATTAATTCCATTTCCATAATTCGTTTCCATATTATTTCCATTTCCATATTATTTCCATTTTCATAATTCATTTCCATATTAATTCCATTTCCATAATTCATTTCCATATTATTTCCATTTCCATATTATTTCCATTTCCATAATTCATTTCCATATTAATTCCATTTCCATAATTCATTTCCATATTATTTCCATTTCCATATTATTTCCATTTCCATAATTCATTTCCATATTAATTCCATTTCCATAATTCATTTCCATATTATTTCCATTTCCATATTATTTCCATTTCCATAATTCATTTCCATATTAATTCCATTTCCCTACTTCATTCCCATAGTATTTCCAAATCCATATTATTTCCATTTCCATATTATTTCCATTTCCATAAAAGTTCCTAATTCATTTCCATATTAATTCCATTTCCATAATTAATTTCCATATTATTTCCATTTCCATAGGATTTCCATAATTCATTTCCATATTATTTCCATTTTCATACTATTTCCATACTTGTAAAATAAAATTTCCATATCCATTTCCCTAAAATTATGGAAATATTTATGTTTATGGAAATGAAAAAGTAAACATTTCCATAATATGTTTAGCAATCCCTGGTAGGTATTGAATTGCTTTAAATAATAAGCATATATTAAAGTGATAAACTATAATCATCATTTCTTTAATAAAAGCATTAATTACTATCTCAGCTGGAATTCATGATCCTTGTTTAACCCTTCTCATGGCTGATGTTATTGATCTAGTCAATCACTACGACTGACTAGCACAAAAAAGAGGCGTGGCCTAAACGCTCCTTGTTGACACCGGAAACGCTCGTGTAGTTATCACTCTAGGGGGAGATAACTCTATGGTGCTACCACATTTAAGACTATTAATATACTACTATGTAGGACCGCTATCGAGCTGCTACTGCAAACTTGAATGAACAGTTTGCGATAGATCAACGGATAAAATATGTTCCTGTTTTTGTTCCATGTCTGTTGACGTATCTGCTTGTGGGGGTTTGTGTATGTGTGTATGTGTTTGTTAATTTGTTTATACTTGTGTGTGCCTCTGTGTGCTTGTTTTTGTCTGGCTGTGTTTCTGTATTTTTTGCTTGTGTGTCTGTATGTGTATGCGTTTTGTTTGTGCTTGTGCGTGCATGCGTGAGCATGTATGTGTTTGTCTACGTAAGTCTGTGCATCTGTCCCTGTGTTATGTGTCTGTATCTTCATAGTTGTTAGCATTATTTTACGTACATGTTAGCGTGTTTCTTTGTGTATGTGTGCTGAGTGTGTGTTCACATGCCTTTCACTGTTTACTTTGGTGTGTTGGTTTGTGTCATCGAGTGTTGTACTGTGTGAGTTTATGTAAAGGTGTGTGATTGTTTGGGGGCTGCTTAGTACTGCTGTTTTTGGGTTTGCCTTGGCGTGCTTTCTTGTGCCTGTTAGCACACAGAAACATGCATGCACGATTGTTTTGCATGCGTGTTTCCGTGTGTGCTTGTGTTTGTCTTTCTGGTTTTACTTTGTTTGTGTTTGAGTCTCTGTATGTGTGCATTGGGTCTGTTTGTGTGTGTCTACACGACAAACAGGTATGCGTGTGTCTATCTGAGTCTCTGCATGTACAATGTATGTGCATTTGTGTCTGTACATATATGTACGTGTGTGCGTGCGTGCATGCATGTCTGTGTGTGTGTGTGTGTCTATGCAGGTCTGTGCATCTGTTCCTGTGGGATGTGTCTGTGTCTTTGCAGTTGTTACTATGTTAATGAAATGAATGTGTGTCTGTCTGTGTCTGGTTGACTATCATCGGAATTATCATCATCTTTCTTCAAACTTTGCTCCAAATGTTGCAGGTACACCAAGGTGAATTTTGTTCAATAACAACAAGATTTTCAAGTCTGTCAAGAGGTTACTTTAATCTTCAAGAACGGCTTTTTAACTCGAATGTTGAAGGTACAGTTGGAACTATCAAACTGTTACTATTTGGGACCGCCATCAAGCTGCTACTGTGAACTCTAAATAGAACATTTGGCGATTATTAAACGAATCAAATCCGTTGCATTTACTGGTACATACACATATCCGGTTACATAAGTGTGTGTGTATGTGCATGCATGTTGGTGGGAGTTTGGTGTGTGCAAGCGTGTTTGCGCATGACTGCGTGTGCGTGACTGTATGTGTGTGCGTGACTGTATGTGTGCGTGCAAGTGTGTGTCTGTTTAATCGCCTGAGTGTGTTTCTGTATGTGTCTCTGTGTGTGAGTTTGTGTATTTCTGTGCACAGCTGGGTCTGTACATCTATGTATGTTTGTGTATCTGAGTTTGTGTGTGTGTGCGCGTGCGTGTGTGTGTGTGTGCGCGTGTGTGTATGTCTTTGCGTGTATATGTCTGTGTCTGTTCTGAGCAAGTGTATGAATGGATTTGTCTGTCTCTGTGTCTGCGTGACTATTATTAGAATTACCATCAATGCTCTGGCAACACTTTTCCAAATGGCGCAATATCGCGAGATTTAATGTGGGAACTTTATTCAATCACGCTAAGCTGTTTTAATCTGTCAAGAGGTTACCGAGCTCTTTAAAAACAAGTTTTATACTTAAAAGTAAAAGATACATTTAAAACTATTTAATGTGTGTTTGCATACATGCGCGTGTGTGTGTACACGTTCGTTTGTGGGCATGCGTGCGTATGTGTGCATGTGTGTGTTTGTGAATGCATGTGTGTATGCATGTGTGTATGCATGTCTGTATGCATGGGTTTCTACGTGTGTGTGTGCGCGCCTGTTTGTGTATGCGTTTTGTTTGTTTGTTTGAACATGTATGTGTGCGTCTATGCAGGTCTGCGCATCTGTCCCCGTGCTATGTGTCTGTGCCTTCGCAGTTGTTAGCATGTTTTTGAATGTGTGTCTGTCTGTGTCTGCGTGACTATCATTGGAATTATCATCATTTTTCTTCAACCTTTGCTCCAAATGTTGCAGGTATGCCAAGGTGATTTTTGTTCAATAACAACAAGATTTTCAAGTCTGTCAAGAAGTTACCATAATCTTCAAGGAAGGCTTTTCAACTCGAAGGTTTAAGGTACAGTTGGAACTATCAAACTGTCACTATTTGGGACCGCTCTCAAGCTGCTATTGTGAACTCTCAATAGATCATTTGGCGATTGATAAACGAATCGAATCCGTTGCATTTATTGGTACATACATATATCCGGTTACATAAGTGTGTGTGTATGTGCATGCATGTTGGTGGGAGTTTGGTGTGTGCAAGCGTGTTTGCGCATGACTGCGTGTGCGTGACTGTATGTGTGTGCGACTATGTGTGCGTGCAAGTGTGTGTCTGTTTAATCGCCTGAGTGTGTTTCTGTGTGTGTCTCTGTGTGTGAGTTTGTGTATTTCTGTGCACAGCTGTGTCTGTACATCTATGCATGTTTGTATATCTGAGTTTGCGTGTGTGTGCGCGTGTGTGTGCGCGCGTGTGTGTGTATGTCTTTGCGTGTTTATGTCTGTGTCTGTTCTGAGCAACTATATGAATGTATTTGTCCGTCTCTGTGTCTGCGTGACTATTATTAGAATTACCATCAATGCTCTGCAAACGTTTTTCCAAATGGCGCAATATTGCGAGATTTAATGTGGGAAACTTTATTCAATCACGCCAAGCTTTTTTGATCTGTCAAGAGGTTACCGTGCTCTTTAAAAACACGTTTTATACTTAAAAGTAAAAGATACATTTACAACTATTTAATGTGTGTTTGCATACATGCGCGTGTGTGTGCATGCGTCCATATGTGTGCATGCGAGCGTATGTGTGCATGTGTGTGTTTGTGTATGCATGTGTGTATGCATGTGTGTATGCATGTGTGTCTACGTGTGTGTGTGCGTGCGTGTGCGTGTGTGTGTGTGTGTGTGTGCGCTCGCCTGTTTGTGTATGCAGCACCATTTAGCATGCCATGCTCAGCACCATGCCATGTTCAGCACCATGTAGCATGCCATGCTCAGCACCATGCCACGTGCCATGCTCAGCACCATGTAGCATGTCATACTCAGCACCATGCCACATGCCATGCTCAGCACCAATTAGCATGCCATGTTCAGCACCATGTAGCATGCCATGGTCAGCACCATGTAGCATGCCATGCTCAGCACCATGCCACATGCCATGTTCAGCACCATGTAGCATGCCATGTTCAGCACCATGCCACAGCAATGCTCAGCACCATGTAGCATGCCATGTTCAGCATCATGTACGATGCACCGCTCAGCACCATGCCACTTGCCATGCTCAGCACCATGCCACATGCCATGCTCAGCACCATGTAGCATGTCATACTCACCACCATGCCACATGCCATGCTCAGCACCAATTAGCATGCCATGCTCAGCACCATGCCACGTGCCATGTTCAGCACCATGTAGCATGCCATGCTCAGTACCATGCCGCATGCCATGCTCAGCACCATGCCACGTGCCATGCTCAGCACCATGTAGCATGCCATGCTCAGCACCATGTAGCATGCCATGCTCAGCACCATGTAGCATGCCATGTTCAGCACCATGTAGCATGTCATGCTCAGCACCATGCCATGTGTCATGCTCAGCACCATGTAGCATGCCATGCTCAGCACCATGCCACATTACATGCTCAGCACCATGTAGCATCCCATGTTCAGCACCATGTAGCATGCCATGCTCAGCACCATGTCACGTGCCATGCTCAGCACCATGTAGCATGTCATGTTCAGCACCATGCCAAGTGCCATGCTCAGCACCATGTAGCATGCCATGCTCAGCACCATCTAGCATGCCATGCTCAGCACCATGCCATGTGTCATGCTCAGCACCATGTAGCATGCCATGCTCAGCATCATGCCACATTACATGCTCAGCACCATGTAGCATCCCATGTTCAGCACCATGTAGCATGCCATGCTCAGCACCATGTCACGTGCCATGCTCAGCACCATGTAGCATGTCATGCTTAGCACCATGCCACGTGCCATGCTCAGCACCATGTAGCATGCCATGCTCAGCACCATGCCGCATGCCATGCGTTCATGTTGTCACCATTTAGCAGCCTTTAATCTATTAATACTACAATCATTAAACTTGCTGCTTTTGCTTAGCAAATCTTTATCTTTCATGAATATTCCTAAATGCGTGTACGTCTCTCATGCTCAATGGTATTGCAGGAACCTGGGTTCTAACTGTCAGATTGATAAGACTAAGTTTCAAAAACATGGGCCTATAGGAACCTGACTTCTGAACGAGTTTTGATGCCTCACGCGAGACTTATCAAGGAGTGCTCTCTTCCATTTAGTAGAGATCATGGTGAGTGGTTATATACATTCACACAATCAGTAGGATAGTCACCGTTTGCTTGTTAATATGTTTCACTCTGGTTAGAGGTATTTATAAAGTGATATTAGGTTGTTCTCTTACGTAGTGTTACCATGTTTAGTGCGGCGCTACTTCTGGTGATTCAGTTCCTTTTCCATATTATACTTATAACTCTTTATAAGTTTTTACACGCGTTTTGTTCGGTGGCGCTGTTAACATCGTAGCGCTGATAACAACTTGATCATGATTTTTTTAATAAATGTACACATAAACTGGTATTTTCTTTTGAAGGCTTGCTAAGATTTCGGTTTTTGTAATAGATTTGGCACATTGCCAGCGCCAACTTTTTCAACCGATCATGCATTTCTTTGGTTCCATATTTCTATAAACTTTCTCATTCTAGTTCCTATGGCTTGGTAATTTTCATGTAGAAAGCTTACAAGACGTATATTTCTTTTAAAGATTGTAAAAATAGGCAGAAGAATAGTAAAATCATCTGACATTCTTCTATAACATGAACAGATAAAATTATAGATTATAGTTTATAATTTCTCATGTAAAATGGTCAACTTCTGAAAAAATATTGGTCAGTACATGTGTCACTAAAAAACAAAGTACATATGTATTTTAACACTGCATTTTATAAAAACCATGAACCATTAACAAGCTGCAGGAAAATAATGTTTGATAGATCAAGAATGTTATTAAATATTTTCTATTATTGAAACTTGTTTTTGAAGTTGAAGATAGGAGGAGTAGATAGGTAGGGTAGACTTGATATACGGATGGGGACAACGCTTACATAGGTTTATAATAGATAGCTGATTAACACTTGGGGTCACAGAGGTCACGCTTTTATTTTCCCATCACAATACATCTACACATAGAATATCACATCATTACTAGCAGTTTAATAATTATAGAATATATATTTACTAAAATACAATGATACGCTGCAAAGTAACTGTCATATTATTATTAATAATGGTTCTGACACATCATTGCCTTAATATGTCTGCCTCTATCATCAGACTAATATGTCTGCCGTACCAGGTAGAATTTTCACTCCTGAAAAACTTTCATCAATCTCTACAATAACCTATAAATAACCATAAAATTATAATTAAGTATCAAATATTTGTTGAGAAAATAGTCTATCATAGTATGGCATTATTTCAACTTTATGAGGTTCCATTTGTATGATTGCATACAGACAAATATACATTCTATTCATTGCTACTGAATATCCATTATTACATGTTGATATCATCCAACACCATTGGTTGTTATTAAGCCTATCATGTTTTCCTTTTCACAATTAAATACCACTATTTTGGAACGCTGACTGGTTTAAAAATTTCAATGTATTAAATTAATCAATTACTTTTCCGTGTTATGGTGTCATCTTGAATAGACGCAGTATTTTTTCACCCCAACCAGGTACAACTAACTTTCCATCTCTCCAGCTAATCTGACCAGTTGCATCACCAAGTAGTTGGTCATGAGTAAACTCATGCAGTTTCTCTTCTAAAATAGTTGATAGAAAACTAGTGAGTAGTTAGAATAATGATAATTATAATAGACTAACTACTGTATGCTAAACTTTCACCATGTCTATTAGGTATATAATGTATAATTATATGTTATCTCTCTACAACTAAGCTTATATAAGCTATATATAATTCACATACTATAGCGAAGGTTTAATGAGTTTTGTTCATATTCACCACTGACATAGAACTCTATGCTTTCCTTCAATGTCTATGTTTAGGTACATGTATTTGTATGTCAGTTATAGTTGACACACATGTGAAATATTGGATGAGCTCTGTTATTATTTACCACTAGGGGAAATGATGTAGATAGACTTTGTGTTGCTATGGGTAGAGCCATAAATAAGGCCATGAGGACCACTGCAGCTACTAATGATATTCTGTAGTTCAGTTGTCAAGAGATGAACAGCTACACCATCTTCTATCCTGTACTTTATTAGTTGCCGACCAGATGCTGCTAGAAGATCACCATTTTCTAGGAAGGTTACCTGGTGGGACTTATCAACACGCTGATATTTCAACTCTTTATTGCAGCGGTTGTATATAAGAAGTTCCTGTCTTGTACTAGCTATAGGTCTGTATGCTACAACATACTGATCAGACACTGTCATATTAGCAGCATGGTTAGTCGTATTCTCAAACTCAAACAGTGTCTCTCCACTGCTCATTGAAGGTAGCAGAATATTTACTTTGTGGGTGGTCTTGTGCTTGTGCAGGATGTAAACACCATGAAGATGCTCTATAACAGCATAGACTCCCTTGTATGGTAAATTATATGGACTTATCTTCATTGTAGTCTTGTCCATAATCTTCACTCCATCTGTACAACCAATCAGAATATCTCCATTTGCTTTATGACACGTGGAGTAGCACCAGCCTTCTGTGGAGTGTTCAGAGCTGAATGTCAGTGTAGTTGGTAGTATGACCAGCTCTATATTCAGGGTAACTGGGTTGTCTGTAAGTATTAATTAACCATGTTAGTTATTTTCATACATCAGTTAAAATCACAAGTTACACATCTTTATTAATACCTTTACATACGAAGCCACACAAACTCATTCTTCAACAAGAAGCAACACAAACTCATTCTTCAACAAGAAGCAACACAAACTCATTCTTCAACAAGAAGCAACACAAACTCATTCTTCAACAAGAAGCAACACAAACTCATTCTTCAACAAGAAGCAACACAAACTCATTCTTCAACAAGAAGCAACACAAACTCAATCTTCAACAAGAAGCCACACAAACTCATTCTTCAACAAGAAGCCACACAAACTCATTCTTCAACAAGAAGCAACACAAACTCATTCTTCAACAAGAAGCCACACAAACTCATTCTTCAACAAGAAGCAACACAAAATCATTCTTCAACAAGAAGCCACACAAACTCATTCTTCAACAAGAAGCCACACAAACTCATTCTTCAACAAGAAGCAACACAAACTCATTCTTCAACAAGAAGCAACACAAACTCATTATTCAACAAGAAGCAACACAAACTCATTCTTCAACAAGAAGCAACACAAACTCATTCTTCAACAAGAAGCAACACAAACTCATTCTTCAACAAGAAGCAACACAAACTCATTCTTCAACAAGAAGCCACACAAACTCATTCTTCAACAAGAAGCCACACAAACTCATTATTCAACAAGAAGCAACACAAACTCATTCTTCAACAAGAAGCAACACAAAATCATTCTTCAACAAGAAGCAACACAAACTCATTCTTCAACAAGAAGCCACACAAACTCATTCTTCAACAAGAAGCAACACAAACTCATTCTTCAACAAGAAGCCACACAAACTCATTCTTCAACAAGAAGCAACACAAACTCATTCTTCAACAAGAAGCAACACAAACTCATTCTTCATCAAGAAGCAACACAAACTCATTCTTCAACAAGAAGCCACACAAACTCATTCTTCAACAAAAAGCAACACAAAATCATTCTTCAACAAGAAGCCACACAAACTCATTCTTCAACAAGAAGCAACACAAACTCATTCTTCAACAAGAAGCCACACAAACTCATTCTTCAACAAGAAGCCACACAAACTCATTCTTCAACAAGAAGCCACACAAACTCATTCTTCAACAAGAAGCCACACAAACTCATTCTTCAACAAGAAGCAACACAAACTCATTCTTCAACAAGAAGCCACACAAACTCATTCTTCAACAAGAAGCAACACAAACTCATTCTTCAACAAGAAGCCACACAAACTCATTCTTCAACAAGAAGCCACACAAACTCATTCTTCAACAAAAAGCCACACAAACTCATTCTTCAACAAGAAGCAACACAAACTCATTCTTCAACAAGAAGCCACACAAACTCATTCTTCAACAAGAAGCAACACAAACTCATTCTTCAACAAGAAGCCACACAAACTCATTCTTCAACAAGAAGCCACACAAACTCATTCTTCAACAAGAAGCAACACAAACTCATTCTTCAACAAGAAGCAACACAAACTCATTCTTCAACAAGAAGCAACACAAACTCATTCTTCAACAAGAAGCAACACAAACTCATTCTTCAACAAGAAGCAACACAAACTCATTCTTCAACAAGAAGCAACACAAACTCATTCTTCAACAAGAAGCCACACAAACTCATTCTTCAACAAGAAGCCACACAAACTCATTCTTCAACAAGAAGCAACACAAACTCATTCTTCAACAAGAAGCCACACAAACTCATTCTTCAACAAGAAGCCACACAAACTCATTCTTCAACAAGAAGCCACACAAACTCATTCTTCAACAAGAAGCCACACAAACTCATTCTTCAACAAGAAACAACACAAACTCATTCTTCAACAAGAAGCAACACAAACTCATTCTTCAACAAGAAACAACACAAACTCATTCTTCAACAAGAAGCAACACAAACTCATTCTTCAACAAGAAGCAACACAAACTCATTCTTCAACAAGAAGCAACACAAACTCATTCTTCAAAAAGAAGCCACACAAACTCATTCTTCAACAAGAAGCAACACAAACTCATTCTTCAACAAGAAGCAACACAAACTCATTCTTCAACAAGAAGCCACACAAACTCATTCTTCAACAAGAAGCAACACAAACTCATTCTTCAACAAGAAGCAACACAAACTCATTCTTCAACATGAAGCAACACAAACTCATTCTTCAACAAGAAGCCACACAAACTCATTCTTCAACAAGAAGCAACACAAACTCATTCTTCAACAAGAAGCAACACGAACTCATTCTTCAACAAGAAGCAAAACAAACTCATTATTCAACAAGAAGCAACACAAACTCATTCTTCAACAAGAAGCAACACAAACTCATTCTTCAACAAGAAGCAACACAAACTCATTCTTCAACAAGAAGCCACACAAACTCATTCTTCAACAAGAAGCCACACAAACTCATTCTTCAACAAGAAGCTACACAAACTCATTCTTCAACAAGAAGCAACACAAACTCATTCTTCAACAAGAAGCAACACGAACTCATTCTTCAACAAGAAGCAAAACAAACTCATTATTCAACAAGAAACAACACAAACTCATTCTTCAACAAGAAGCCACACAAACTCATTCTTCAACAAGAAGCCACACAAACTCATTCTTCAACAAGAAGCCACACAAACTCATTCTTCAACAAGAAGCCACACAAACTCATTCTTCAACAAGAAGCAACACAAACTCATTCTTCAACAAGAAGCAACACAAACTCATTCTTCAACAAGAAGCCACACAAACTCATTCTTCAACAAGAAGCCACACAAACTCATTCTTCAACAAGAAGCCACACAAACTCATTCTTCAACAAGAAGCAACACAAACTCATTCTTCAACAAGAAGCAACACAAACTCATTCTTCAACAAGAAGCAACACAAACTCATTCTTCAACAAGAAGCAACACAAACTCATTCTTCAACAAGAAGCCACACAAACTCATTATTCAACAAGAAGCAACACAAACTCATTCTTCAACAAGAAGCCACACAAACTCATTCTTCAACAAGAAGCCACACAAACTCATTCTTCAACAAGAAGCCACACAAACTCATTCTTCAACAAGAAGCCACACAAACTCATTCTTCAACAAGAAGCAACACAAACTCATTCTTCAACAAGAAGCAACACAAACTCATTCTTCAACAAGAAGCCACACAAAATCATTCTTCAACAAGAAGCCACACAAACTCATTCTTCAACAAGAAGCCACACAAACTCATTCTTCAACAAGAAGCCACACAAACTCATTCTTCAACAAGAAGCCACACAAACTCATTCTTCAACAAGAAGCCACACAAACTCATTCTTCAACAAGAAGCCACACAAACTCATTCTTCAACAAGAAGCCACACAAACTCATTCTTCAACAAGAAGCCACACAAACTCATTCTTCAACAAGAAGCCACACAAACTCATTCTTCAACAAGAAGCAACACAAACTCATTCTTCAACAAGAAGCAACACAAACTCATTCTTCAACAAGAAGCCACACAAACTCATTCTTCAACAAGAAGCCACACAAACTCATTCTTCAACAAGAAGCCACACAAACTCATTCTTCAACAAGAAGCCACACAAACTCATTCTTCAACAAGAAGCAACACAAACTCATTCTTCAACAAGAAGCAACACAAACTCATTCTTCAACAAGAAGCAACACAAACTCATTCTTCAACAAGAAGCAACACAAACTCATTCTTCAACAAGAAGCAACACAAACTCATTCTTCAACAAGAAGCCACACAAACTCATTCTTCAACAAGAAGCCACACAAACTCATTATTCAACAAGAAGCAACACAAACTCATTCTTCAACAATAAGCCACACAAACTCATTCTTCAACAAGAAGCAACACAAACTCATTCTTCAACAAGAAGCAACACAAACTCATTCTTCAACAAGAAGCAACACAAACTCATTCTTCAACAAGAAGCCACACAAACTCATTATTCAACAAGAAGCAACACAAACTCATTCTTCAACAAGAAGCCACACAAACTCATTCTTCAACAAGAAGCCACACAAACTCATTCTTCAACAAGAAGCAACACAAACTCATTCTTCAACAAGAAGCCACACAAACTCATTCTTCAACAAGAAGCCACACAAACTCATTCTTCAACAAGAAGCCACACAAACTCATTATTCAACAAGAAGCAACACAAACTCATTCTTCAACAAGAAGCCACACAAACTCATTCTTCAACAAGAAGCCACACAAACTCATTCTTCAACAAGAAGCCACACAAACTCATTCTTCAACAAGAAGCAACACAAACTCATTCTTCAACAAGAAGCAACACAAACTCATTATTCAACAAGAAGCAACACAAACTCATTCTTCAACAAGAAGCAACACAAACTCATTCTTCAACAAAAAGCCACACAAACTCATTCTTCAACAAGAAGCCACACAAACTCATTCTTCAACAAGAAGCCACACAAACTCATTCTTCAACAAGAAGCCACACAAACTCATTCTTCAACAAGAAGCAACACAAACTCATTCTTCAACAAGAAGCAACACAAACTCATTCTTCAACAAGAAGCAACACAAACTCATTCTTCAACAAGAAGCAACACAAACTCATTCTTCAACAAGAAGCCACACAAACTCATTATTCAACAAGAAGCAACACAAACTCATTCTTCAACAAGAAGCAACACAAACTCATTCTTCAACAAGAAGCAACACAAACTCATTCTTCAACAAGAAGCAACACAAACTCATTCTTCAACAAGAAGCCACACAAACTCATTCTTCAACAAGAAGCCACACAAACTCATTCTTCAACAAGAAGCAACACAAACTCATTCTTCAACAAGAAGCCACACAAACTCATTCTTCAACAAGAAGCAACACAAAATCATTCTTCAACAAGAAGCCACACAAACTCATTCTTCAACAAGAAGCCACACAAACTCATTCTTCAACAAGAAGCAACACAAACTCATTCTTCAACAAGAAGCAACACAAACTCATTATTCAACAAGAAGCAACACAAACTCATTCTTCAACAAGAAGCCACACAAACTCATTCTTCAACAAGAAGCCACACAAACTCATTCTTCAACAAGAAGCCACACAAACTCATTCTTCAACAAGAAGCAACACAAACTCATTCTTCAACAAGAAGCAACACAAACTCATTATTCAACAAGAAGCAACACAAACTCATTCTTCAACAAGAAGCAACACAAACTCATTCTTCAACAAAAAGCCACACAAACTCATTCTTCAACAAGAAGCCACACAAACTCATTCTTCAACAAGAAGCCACACAAACTCATTCTTCAACAAGAAGCCACACAAACTCATTCTTCAACAAGAAGCAACACAAACTCATTCTTCAACAAGAAGCAACACAAACTCATTCTTCAACAAGAAGCAACACAAACTCATTCTTCAACAAGAAGCAACACAAACTCATTCTTCAACAAGAAGCCACACAAACTCATTATTCAACAAGAAGCAACACAAACTCATTCTTCAACAAGAAGCCACACAAACTCATTCTTCAACAAGAAGCCACACAAACTCATTCTTCAACAAGAAGCAACACAAACTCATTCTTCAACAAAAAGCCACACAAACTCATTCTTCAACAAGAAGCAACACAAACTCATTCTTCAACAAGAAGCCACACAAACTCATTCTTCAACAAGAAGCAACACAAAATCATTCTTCAACAAGAAGCCACACAAACTCATTCTTCAACAAGAAGCCACACAAACTCATTCTTCAACAAGAAGCAACACAAACTCATTCTTCAACAAGAAGCAACACAAACTCATTATTCAACAAGAAGCAACACAAACTCATTCTTCAACAAGAAGCAACACAAACTCATTCTTCAACAAGAAGCAACACAAACTCATTCTTCAACAAGAAGCAACACAAACTCATTCTTCAACAAGAAGCCACACAAACTCATTCTTCAACAAGAAGCCACACAAACTCATTATTCAACAAGAAGCAACACAAACTCATTCTTCAACAAGAAGCAACACAAAATCATTCTTCAACAAGAAGCAACACAAACTCATTCTTCAACAAGAAGCCACACAAACTCATTCTTCAACAAGAAGCAACACAAACTCATTCTTCAACAAGAAGCCACACAAACTCATTCTTCAACAAGAAGCAACACAAACTCATTCTTCAACAAGAAGCAACACAAACTCATTATTCAACAAGAAGCAACACAAACTCATTCTTCAACAAGAAGCAACACAAACTCATTCTTCAACAAGAAGCAACACAAACTCATTCTTCAACAAGAAGCAACACAAACTCATTCTTCAACAAGAAGCCACACAAACTCATTCTTCAACAAGAAGCCACACAAACTCATTATTCAACAAGAAGCAACACAAACTCATTCTTCAACAAGAAGCAACACAAAATCATTCTTCAACAAGAAGCAACACAAACTCATTCTTCAACAAGAAGCCACACAAACTCATTCTTCAACAAGAAGCAACACAAACTCATTCTTCAACAAGAAGCCACACAAACTCATTCTTCAACAAGAAGCAACACAAACTCATTCTTCAACAAGAAGCAACACAAACTCATTCTTCATCAAGAAGCAACACAAACTCATTCTTCAACAAGAAGCCACACAAACTCATTCTTCAACAAAAAGCAACACAAAATCATTCTTCAACAAGAAGCCACACAAACTCAATCTTCAACAAGAAGCAACACAAACTCATTCTTCAACAAGAAGCCACACAAACTCATTCTTCAACAAGAAGCCACACAAACTCATTCTTCAACAAGAAGCCACACAAACTCATTCTTCAACAAGAAGCCACACAAACTCATTCTTCAACAAGAAGCAACACAAACTCATTCTTCAACAAGAAGCCACACAAACTCATTCTTCAACAAGAAGCAACACAAACTCATTCTTCAACAAGAAGCCACACAAACTCATTCTTCAACAAGAAGCCACACAAACTCATTCTTCAACAAGAAGCCACACAAACTCATTCTTCAACAAGAAGCAACACAAACTCATTCTTCAACAAGAAGCCACACAAACTCATTCTTCAACAAGAAGCAACACAAACTCATTCTTCAACAAGAAGCCACACAAACTCATTCTTCAACAAGAAGCCACACAAACTCATTCTTCAACAAGAAGCAACACAAACTCATTCTTCAACAAGAAGCAACACAAACTCATTCTTCAACAAGAAGCAACACAAACTCATTTTTCAACAAGAAGCAACACAAACTCATTCTTCAACAAGAAGCAACACAAACTCATTCTTCAACAAGAAGCAACACAAACTCATTCTTCAACAAGAAGCCACACAAACTCATTCTTCAACAAGAAGCCACACAAACTCATTCTTCAACAAGAAGCAACACAAACTCATTCTTCAACAAGAAGCCACACAAACTCATTCTTCAACAAGAAGCCACACAAACTCATTCTTCAACAAGAAGCCACACAAACTCATTCTTCAACAAGAAGCCACACAAACTCATTCTTCAACAAGAAACAACACAAACTCATTCTTCAACAAGAAGCAACACAAACTCATTCTTCAACAAGAAACAACACAAACTCATTCTTCAACAAGAAGCAACACAAACTCATTCTTCAACAAGAAGCAACACAAACTCATTCTTCAACAAGAAGCAACACAAACTCATTCTTCAAAAAGAAGCCACACAAACTCATTCTTCAACAAGAAGCAACACAAACTCATTCTTCAACAAGAAGCAACACAAACTCATTCTTCAACAAGAAGCCACACAAACTCATTCTTCAACAAGAAGCAACACAAACTCATTCTTCAACAAGAAGCAACACAAACTCATTCTTCAACATGAAGCAACACAAACTCATTCTTCAACAAGAAGCCACACAAACTCATTCTTCAACAAGAAGCAACACAAACTCATTCTTCAACAAGAAGCAACACGAACTCATTCTTCAACAAGAAGCCACACAAACTCATTCTTCAACAAGAAGCCACACAAACTCATTCTTCAACAAGAAGCCACACAAACTCATTCTTCAACAAGAAGCCACACAAACTCATTCTTCAACAAGAAGCCACACAAACTCATTCTTCAACAAGAAGCAACACAAACTCATTCTTCAACAAGAAGCCACACAAACTCATTCTTCAACAAGAAGCCACACAAACTCATTCTTCAACAAGAAGCCACACAAACTCATTCCTCCAACAAGAAGCAACACAAACTCATTCTTCAACAAGAAGCCACACAAACTCATTCTTCAACAAGAAGCCACACAAACTCATTCTTCAACAAGAAGCAACACAAAATCATTCTTCAACAAGAAGCCACACAAACTCATTCTTCAACAAGAAGCCACACAAACTCATTCTTCAACAAGAAGCCACACAAACTCATTCTTCAACAAGAAGCAACACAAACTCATTATTCAACAAGAAGCAACACAAACTCATTCTTCAACAAGAAGCAACACAAACTCATTCTTCAACAAGAAGCCACACAAACTCATTCTTCAACAAGAAGCAACACAAACTCATTCTTCAACAAGAAGCCACACAAACTCATTCTTCAACAAGAAGCCACACAAACTCATTCTTCAACAAGAAGCAACACAAACTCATTCTTCAACAAGAAGCAACACAAATTCATTATTCAACAAGAAGCAACACAAACTCATTCTTCAACAAGAAGCAACACAAACTCATTCTTCAACAAGAAGCCACACAAACTCATTCTTCAACAAGAAGCCACACAAACTCATTCTTCAACAAGAAGCCACACAAACTCATTCTTCAACAAGAAGCAACACAAACTCATTCTTCAACAAGAAGCCACACAAACTCATTCTTCAACAAGAAGCAACACAAACTCATTCTTCAACAAGAAGCAACACAAACTCATTCTTCAACAAGAAGCAACACAAACTCATTCTTCAACAAGAAGCAACACAAACTCATTCTTCAACAAGAAGCAACACAAACTCATTCTTCAACAAGAAGCAACACAAACTCATTCTTCAACAAGAAGCAACACAAACTCATTCTTCAACAAGAAGCAACACAAACTCATTCTTCAACAAGAAGCCACACAAACTCATTCTTCAACAAGAAGCCACACAAACTCATTCTTCAACAAGAAGCCACACAAACTCATTCTTCAACAAGAAGCCACACAAAATCATTCTTCAACAAGAAGCAACACAAACTCATTATTCAACAAGAAGCAACACAAACTCATTCTTCAACAAGAAGCAACACAAACTCATTCTTCAACAAGAAGCAACACAAAATCATTCTTCAACAAGAAGCAACACAAACTCATTCTTCAACAAGAAGCAACACAAACTCATTCTTCAACAAAAGCAACACAAACTCATTCTTCAACAAGAAGCCACACAAACTAATTCTTCAACAAGAAGCCACACAAACTCATTCTTCAACAAGAAGCAACACAAACTCATTATTCAACAAGAAGCAACACAAACTCATTCTTCAACAAGAAGCAACACAAACTCATTCTTCAACAAGAAGCCACACAAACTCATTCTTCAACAAGAAGCAACACAAACTCATTCTTCAACAAGAAGCCACACAAACTCATTCTTCAACAAGAAGCCACACAAACTCATTCTTCAACAAGAAGCAACACAAACTCATTCTTCAACAAGAAGCAACACAAATTCATTATTCAACAAGAAGCAACACAAACTCATTCTTCAACAAGAAGCAACACAAACTCATTCTTCAACAAGAAGCCACACAAACTCATTCTTCAACAAGAAGCCACACAAACTCATTCTTCAACAAGAAGCCACACAAACTCATTCTTCAACAAGAAGCAACACAAACTCATTCTTCAACAAGAAGCCACACAAACTCATTCTTCAACAAGAAGCAACACAAACTCATTCTTCAACAAGAAGCAACACAAACTCATTCTTCAACAAGAAGCAACACAAACTCATTCTTCAACAAGAAGCAACACAAACTCATTCTTCAACAAGAAGCAACACAAACTCATTCTTCAACAAGAAGCAACACAAACTCATTCTTCAACAAGAAGCAACACAAACTCATTCTTCAACAAGAAGCAACACAAACTCATTCTTCAACAAGAAGCCACACAAACTCATTCTTCAACAAGAAGCCACACAAACTCATTCTTCAACAAGAAGCCACACAAACTCATTCTTCAACAAGAAGCCACACAAAATCATTCTTCAACAAGAAGCAACACAAAATCATTCTTCAACAAGAAGCAACACAAACTCATTCTTCAACAAGAAGCCACACAAACTCATTATTCAACAAGAAGCAACACAAACTCATTCTTCAACAAGAAGCCACACAAACTCATTCTTCAACAAGAAGCAACACAAACTCATTCTTCAACAAGAAGCCACACAAACTCATTCTTCAACAAGAAGCCACACAAACTCATTCTTCAACAAGAAGCCACACAAACTCATTCTTCAACAAGAAGCAACACAAACTCATTCTTCAACAAGAAGCAACACAAACTCATTATTCAACAAGAAGCAACACAAACTCATTCTTCAACAAGAAGCAACACAAACTCATTCTTCAACAAGAAGCCGCACAAACTCATTCTTCAACAAGAAGCCACACAAACTCATTCTTCAACAAGAAGCCACACAAACTCATTCTTCAACAAGAAGCAACACAAACTCATTCTTCAACAAGAAGCCACACAAACTCATTCTTCAACAAGAAGCCACACAAACTCATTCTTCAACAAGAAGCAACACAAACTCATTCTTCAACAAGAAGCAACACAAACTCATTATTCAACAAGAAGCAACACAAACTCATTCTTCAACAAGAAGCAACACAAACTCATTCTTCAACAAGAAGCCACACAAACTCATTCTTCAACAAGAAGCCACACAAACTCATTCTTCAACAAGAAGCCACACAAACTCATTCTTCAACAAGAAGCAACACAAACTCATTCTTCAACAAGAAGCCACACAAACTCATTCTTCAACAAGAAGCAACACAAACTCATTCTTCAACAAGAAGCAACACAAACTCATTCTTCAACAAGAAGCAACACAAACTCATTCTTCAACAAGAAGCAACACAAACTCATTCTTCAACAAGAAGCAACACAAACTCATTCTTCAACAAGAAGCAACACAAACTCATTCTTCAACAAGAAGCAACACAAACTCATTCTTCAACAAGAAGCAACACAAACTCATTCTTCAACAAGAAGCCACACAAACTCATTCTTCAACAAGAAGCCACACAAACTCATTCTTCAACAAGAAGCCACACAAACTCATTCTTCAACAAGAAGCCACACAAAATCATTCTTCAACAAGAAGCAACACAAAATCATTCTTCAACAAGAAGCCACACAAACTCATTCTTCAACAAGAAGCAACACAAACTCATTCTTCAACAATAAGCAACACAAACTTATTCTTCAACAAGAAGCAACACAAACTCATTCTTCAACAAGAAGCCACACAAACTCATTCTTCAACAAGAAGCAACACAAACTCATTCTTCAACAAGAAGCAACACAAACTCATTCTTCAACAAGAAGCCACACAAAATCATTCTTCAACAAGAAGCAACACAAAATCATTCTTCAACAAGAAGCCACACAAAATCATTCTTCAACAAGAAGCAACACAAAATCATTCTTCAACAAGAAGCAACACAAAATCATTCTTCAACAAGAAGCCACACAAACTCATTCTTCAACAAGAAGCAACACAAACTCATTCTTCAACAAGAAGCCACACAAACTCATTCTTCAACAAGAAGCAACACAAACTCATTCTTCAACAAGAAGCAACACAAACTCATTCTTCAACAAGAAGCAACACAAACTCATTCTTCAACAAGAAGCAACACAAACTCATTCTTCAACAAGAAGCCACACAAACTCATTCTTCAACAAGAAGCAACACAAACTCCTTCTTCAACAAGAAGCAACACAAACTCATTCTTCAACAAGAAGCCACACAAAATCATTCTTCAACAAGAAGCAACACAAAATCATTCTTCAACAAGAAGCCACACAAACTCATTCTTCAACAAGAAGCCACACAAACTCATTCTTCAACAAGAAGCAACACAAACTCATTCTTCAACAAGAAGCAACACAAACTCATTCTTCAACAAGAAGCCACACAAAATCATTCTTCAACAAGAAGCCACACAAAATCATTCTTCAACAAGAAGCCACACAAAATCATTCTTCAACAAGAAGCAACACAAACTCATTCTTCAACAAGAAGCAACACAAACTCATTCTTCAACAAGAAGCCACACAAACTCATTCTTCAACAAGAAGCAACACAAACTCATTCTTCAACAAGAAGCAACACAAACTGATTCTTCAACAAGAAGCAACACAAACTCATTCTTCAACAAGAAGCAACACAAACTCATTCTTCAACAAGAAGCCACACAAAATCATTCTTCAACAAGAAGCAACACAAAATCGTTCTTCAACAAGAAGCCACACAAACTCATTCTTCAACAAGAAGCAACACAAACTCATTCTTCAACAAGAAGCCACACAAACTCATTCTTCAACAAGAAGCCACACAAACTCATTCTTCAACAAGAAGCCACACAAACTCATTCTTCAACAAGAAGCAACACAAACTCATTCTTCAACAAGAAGCCACACAAACTCATTCTTCAACAAGAAGCCACACAAACTCATTCTTCAACAAGAAGCAACACAAACTCATTCTTCAACAAGAAGCAACACAAACTCATTATTCAACATGAAGCAACACAAACTCATTCTTCAACAAGAAGCAACACAAACTCATTCTTCAACAAGAAGCCACACAAACTCATTATTCAACAAGAAGCAACACAAACTCATTCTTCAACAAGAAGCCACACAAACTCATTCTTCAACAAGAAGCCACACAAACTCATTCTTCAACAAGAAGCAACACAAACTCATTCTTCAACAAGAAGCAACACAAACTCATTCTTCAACAAGAAGCCACACAAACTCATTCTTCAACAAGAAGCCACACAAACTCATTCTTCAACAAGAAGCAACACAAACTCATTCTTCAACAAGAAGCAACACAAACTCATTCTTCAACAAGAAGCAACACAAACTCATTCTTCAACAAGAAGCAACACAAAATCATTCTTCAACAAGAAGCCACACAAACTCATTCTTCAACAAGAAGCAACACAAACTCATTCTTCAACAAGAAGCAACACAAACTCATTCTTCAACAAGAAGCCACACAAACTCATTCTTCAACAAGAAGCAACACAAAATCATTCTTCAACAAGAAGCCACACAAACTCATTCTTCAACAAGAAGCAACACAAAATCATTCTTCAACAAGAAGCCACACAAACTCATTCTTCAACAAGAAGCAACACAAACTCATTCTTCAACAAGAAGCAACACAAACTCATTCTTCAACAAGAAGCCACACAAACTCATTCTTCAACAAGAAGCCACACAAACTCATTCTTCAACAAGAAGCAACACAAACTCATTCTTCAACAAGAAGCAACACAAACTCATTCTTCAACAAGAAGCCACACAAACTCATTCTTCAACAAGAAGCCACACAAACTCATTCTTCAACAAGAAGCCACACAAACTCATTCTTCAACAAGAAGCCACACAAAATCATTCTTCAACAAGAAGCAACACAAAATCATTCTTCAACAAGAAGCCACACAAACTCATTCTTCAACAAGAAGCAACACAAACTCATTCTTCAACAAGAAGCAACACAAACTCATTTTTCAACAAGAAGCAACACAAAATCATTCTTCAACAAGAAGCCACACAAACTCATTCTTCAACAAGAAGCAACACAAACTCATTCTTCAACAAGAAGCCACACAAAATCATTCTTCAACAAGAAGCAACACGAACTCATTCTTCAACAAGAAGCCACACAAACTCATTCTTCAACAAGAAGCAACACAAACTCATTCTTCAACAAGAAGCAACACAAACTCATTCTTCAACAAGAAGCAACACAAACTCATTCTTCAACAAGAAGCCACACAAACTCATTCTTCAACAAGAAGCAACACAAACTCATTCTTCAACAAGAAGCAACACAAACTCATTCTTCAACAAGAAGCAACACAAACTCATTCTTCAACAAGAAGCAACACAAACTCATTCTTCAACAAGAAGCCACACAAAATCATTCTTCAACAAGAAGCAACACAAAATCATTCTTCAACAAGAAGCCACACAAACTCATTCTTCAACAAGAAGCCACACAAACTCATTCTTCAACAAGAAGCAACACAAACTCATTCTTCAACAAGAAGCAACACAAACTCATTCTTCAACAAGAAGCCACACAAAATCATTCTTCAACAAGAAGCCACACAAAATCATTCTTCAACAAGAAGCCACACAAAATCATTCTTCAACAAGAAGCAACACAAACTCATTCTTCAACAAGAAGCAACACAAACTCATTCTTCAAAAAGAAGCCACACAAACTCATTCTTCAACAAGAAGCAACACAAACTCATTCTTCAACAAGAAGCAACACAAACTCATTCTTCAACAAGAAGCAACACAAACTCATTCTTCAACAAGAAGCAACACAAACTCATTCTTCAACAAGAAGCCACACAAAATCATTCTTCAACAAGAAGCAACACAAAATCGTTCTTCAACAAGAAGCCACACAAACTCATTCTTCAACAAGAAGCAACACAAACTCATTCTTCAACAAGAAGCCACACAAACTCATTCTTCAACAAGAAGCCACACAAACTCATTCTTCAACAAGAAGCCACACAAACTCATTCTTCAACAAGAAGCAACACAAACTCATTCTTCAACAAGAAGCCACACAAACTCATTCTTCAACAAGAAGCCACACAAACTCATTCTTCAACAAGAAGCCACACAAACTCATTCTTCAACAAGAAGCCACACAAACTCATTCTTCAACAAGAAGCCACACAAACTCATTCTTCAACAAGAAGCCACACAAAATCATTATTCAACAAGAAGCAACACAAACTCATTCTTCAACAAGAAGCAACACAAACTCATTCTTCAACAAGAAGCCACACAAACTCATTCTTCAACAAGAAGCAACACAAACTCATTCTTCAACAAGAAGCCACACAAACTCATTCTTCAACAAGAAGCCACACAAACTCATTCTTCAACAAGAAGCAACACAAACTCATTCTTCAACAAGAAGCAACACAAACTCATTATTCAACAAGAAGCAACACAAACTCATTCTTCAACAAGAAGCAACACAAACTCATTCTTCAACAAGAAGCCACACAAACTCATTCTTCAACAAGAAGCCACACAAACTCATTCTTCAACAAGAAGCCACACAAACTCATTCTTCAACAAGAAGCAACACAAACTCATTCTTCAACAAGAAGCCACACAAACTCATTCTTCAACAAGAAGCAACACAAACTCATTCTTCAACAAGAAGCAACACAAACTCATTCTTCAACAAGAAGCAACACAAACTCATTCTTCAACAAGAAGCAACACAAACTCATTCTTCAACAAGAAGCAACACAAACTCATTCTTCAACAAGAAGCAACACAAACTCATTCTTCAACAAGAAGCAACACAAACTCATTCTTCAACAAGAAGCAACACAAACTCATTCTTCAACAAGAAGCCACACAAACTCATTCTTCAACAAGAAGCCACACAAACTCATTCTTCAACAAGAAGCCACACAAACTCATTCTTCAACAAGAAGCCACACAAAATCATTCTTCAACAAGAAGCAACACAAAATCATTCTTCAACAAGAAGCAACACAAACTCATTCTTCAACAAGAAGCCACACAAACTCATTATTCAACAAGAAGCAACACAAACTCATTCTTCAACAAGAAGCCACACAAACTCATTCTTCAACAAGAAGCAACACAAACTCATTCTTCAACAAGAAGCCACACAAACTCATTCTTCAACAAGAAGCCACACAAACTCATTCTTCAACAAGAAGCCACACAAACTCATTCTTCAACAAGAAGCAACACAAACTCATTCTTCAACAAGAAGCAACACAAACTCATTATTCAACAAGAAGCAACACAAACTCATTCTTCAACAAGAAGCAACACAAACTCATTCTTCAACAAGAAGCCACACAAACTCATTCTTCAACAAGAAGCCACACAAACTCATTCTTCAACAAGAAGCCACACAAACTCATTCTTCAACAAGAAGCAACACAAACTCATTCTTCAACAAGAAGCCACACAAACTCATTCTTCAACAAGAAGCCACACAAACTCATTCTTCAACAAGAAGCAACACAAACTCATTCTTCAACAAGAAGCAACACAAACTCATTATTCAACAAGAAGCAACACAAACTCATTCTTCAACAAGAAGCAACACAAACTCATTCTTCAACAAGAAGCCACACAAACTCATTCTTCAACAAGAAGCCACACAAACTCATTCTTCAACAAGAAGCCACACAAACTCATTCTTCAACAAGAAGCAACACAAACTCATTCTTCAACAAGAAGCCACACAAACTCATTCTTCAACAAGAAGCAACACAAACTCATTCTTCAACAAGAAGCAACACAAACTCATTCTTCAACAAGAAGCAACACAAACTCATTCTTCAACAAGAAGCAACACAAACTCATTCTTCAACAAGAAGCAACACAAACTCATTCTTCAACAAGAAGCAACACAAACTCATTCTTCAACAAGAAGCAACACAAACTCATTCTTCAACAAGAAGCAACACAAACTCATTCTTCAACAAGAAGCCACACAAACTCATTCTTCAACAAGAAGCCACACAAACTCATTCTTCAACAAGAAGCCACACAAACTCATTCTTCAACAAGAAGCCACACAAAATCATTCTTCAACAAGAAGCAACACAAACTCATTCTTCAACAAGAAGCAACACAAACTCATTCTTCAACAAGAAGCCACACAAACTCATTCTTCAACAAGAAGCAACACAAACTCATTCTTCAACAAGAAGCAACACAAACTCATTCTTCAACAAGAAGCAACACAAACTCATTCTTCAACAAGAAGCAACACAAACTCATTCTTCAACAAGAAGCCACACAAAATCATTCTTCAACAAGAAGCAACACAAAATCGTTCTTCAACAAGAAGCCACACAAACTCATTCTTCAACAAGAAGCAACACAAACTCATTCTTCAACAAGAAGCCACACAAACTCATTCTTCAACAAGAAGCCACACAAACTCATTCTTCAACAAGAAGCCACACAAACTCATTCTTCAACAAGAAGCAACACAAACTCATTCTTCAACAAGAAGCCACACAAACTCATTCTTCAACAAGAAGCCACACAAACTCATTCTTCAACAAGAAGCAACACAAACTCATTCTTCAACAAGAAGCAACACAAACTCATTATTCAACATGAAGCAACACAAACTCATTCTTCAACAAGAAGCAACACAAACTCATTCTTCAACAAGAAGCCACACAAACTCATTATTCAACAAGAAGCAACACAAACTCATTCTTCAACAAGAAGCCACACAAACTCATTCTTCAACAAGAAGCAACACAAACTCATTCTTCAACAAGAAGCAACACAAACTCATTATTCAACAAGAAGCAACACAAACTCATTCTTCAACAAGAAGCCACACAAACTCATTCTTCAACAAGAAGCCACACAAACTCATTCTTCAACAAGAAGCAACACAAACTCATTCTTCAACAAGAAGCAACACAAACTCATTCTTCAACAAGAAGCAACACAAACTCATTCTTCAACAAGAAGCAACACAAAATCATTCTTCAACAAGAAGCCACACAAACTCATTCTTCAACAAGAAGCAACACAAACTCATTCTTCAACAAGAAGCAACACAAACTCATTCTTCAACAAGAAGCCACACAAACTCATTCTTCAACAAGAAGCAACACAAAATCATTCTTCAACAAGAAGCCACACAAACTCATTCTTCAACAAGAAGCAACACAAAATCATTCTTCAACAAGAAGCCACACAAACTCATTCTTCAACAAGAAGCAACACAAACTCATTCTTCAACAAGAAGCAACACAAACTCATTCTTCAACAAGAAGCCACACAAACTCATTCTTCAACAAGAAGCCACACAAACTCATTCTTCAACAAGAAGCAACACAAACTCATTCTTCAACAAGAAGCAACACAAACTCATTCTTCAACAAGAAGCCACACAAACTCATTCTTCAACAAGAAGCCACACAAACTCATTCTTCAACAAGAAGCCACACAAACTCATTCTTCAACAAGAAGCCACACAAAATCATTCTTCAACAAGAAGCAACACAAAATCATTCTTCAACAAGAAGCCACACAAACTCATTCTTCAACAAGAAGCAACACAAACTCATTCTTCAACAAGAAGCAACACAAACTCATTTTTCAACAAGAAGCAACACAAAATCATTCTTCAACAAGAAGCCACACAAACTCATTCTTCAACAAGAAGCAACACAAACTCATTCTTCAACAAGAAGCCACACAAAATCATTCTTCAACAAGAAGCAACACGAACTCATTCTTCAACAAGAAGCCACACAAACTCATTCTTCAACAAGAAGCAACACAAACTCATTCTTCAACAAGAAGCCACACAAACTCATTCTTCAACAAGAAGCAACACAAACTCATTCTTCAACAAGAAGCAACACAAACTCATTCTTCAACAAGAAGCAACACAAACTCATTCTTCAACAAGAAGCAACACAAACTCATTCTTCAACAAGAAGCAACACAAACTCATTCTTCAACAAGAAGCAACACAACCTCATTCTTCAACAAGAAGCAACACAAACTCATTCTTCAACAAGAAGCAACACAAACTCATTCTTCAACAAGAAGCCACACAAACTCATTCTTCAACAAGAAGCCACACAAACTCATTCTTCAACAAGAAGCCACACAAACTCATTCTTCAACAAGAAGCCACACAAAATCATTCTTCAACAAGAAGCAACACAAAATCATTCTTCAACAAGAAGCAACACAAACTCATTCTTCAACAAGAAGCCACACAAACTCATTATTCAACAAGAAGCAACACAAACTCATTCTTCAACAAGAAGCCACACAAACTCATTCTTCAACAAGAAGCAACACAAACTCATTCTTCAACAAGAAGCCACACAAACTCATTCTTCAACAAGAAGCCACACAAACTCATTATTCAACAAGAAGCCACACAAACTCATTCTTCAACAAGAAGCAACACAAACTCATTCTTCAACAAGAAGCAACACAAACTCATTCTTCAACAAGAAGCCACACAAACTCATTCTTCAACAAGAAGCAACACAAAATCATTCTTCAACAAGAAGCCACACAAACTCATTCTTCAACAAGAAGCCACACAAACTCATTATTCAACAAGAAGCCAGACAAACTCATTCTTCAACAAGAAGCAACACAAACTCATTCTTCAACAAGAAGCAACACAAACTCATTCTTCAACAAGAAGCCACACAAACTCATTCTTCAACAAGAAGCCACACAAACTCATTCTTCAACAAGAAGCCACACAAACTCATTCTTCAACAAGAAGCAACACAAACTCATTCTTCAACAAGAAGCCACACAAACTCATTCTTCAACAAGAAGCCACACAAACTCATTCTTCAACAAGAAGCCACACAAACCCATTCTTCAACAAGAAGCCACACAAACTCATTCTTCAACAAGAAGCCACACAAACTCATTCTTCAACAAGAAGCAACACAAACTCATTCTTCAACAAGAAGCAACACAAACTCATTCTTCAACAAGAAGCAACACAAAATCATTTTTCAACAAGAAGCCACACAAACTCATTCTTCAACAAGAAGCCACACAAACTCATTCTTCAACAAGAAGCCACACAAACTCATTCTTCAACAAGAAGCCACACAAACTCATTCTTCAACAAGAAGCAACACAAACTCATTCGTCAAAAAGAAGCAACACAAACTCATTCTTCAACAAGAAGCAACACAAACTCATTCTTCAACAAAAAGCAACACAAACTCATTCTTTAACAAGAAGCCACACAAACTCATTCTTCAACAAGAAGCCACACAAACTCATTCTTCAACAAGAAGCCACACAAACTCATTATTCAACAAGAAGCCACACAAACTCATTCTTCAACAAGAAGCAACACAAACTCATTCTTCAACAAGAAGCAACACAAACTCATTCTTCAACAAGAAGCCACACAAACTCATTCTTCAACAAGAAGCCACACAAACTCATTCTTCAACAAGAAGCCACACAAACTCATTCTTCAACAAGAAGCCACACAAACTCATTCTTCAACAAGAAGCAACACAAACTCATTCGTCAACAAGAAGCAACACAAACTCATTCTTCAACAAGAAGCAACACAAACTCATTCTTCAACAAAAAGCAACACAAACTCATTCTTTAACAAGAAGCCACACAAACTCATTCTTCAACAAGAAGCCACACAAACTCATTCTTCAACAAGAAGCCACACAAACTCATTCTTCAACAAGAAGCCACACAAACTCATTATTCAACAAGAAGCCACAAAAACTCATTCTTCAACAAGAAGCAACACAAACTCATTTTTCAACAAGAAGCAACACAAACTCATTCTTCAACAAGAAGCCACACAAACTCATTCTTCAACAAGAAGCCACACAAACTCATTCTTCAACAAGAAGCAACACAAACTCATTCTTCAACAAGAAGCAACACAAACTCATTCTTCAACAAGAAGCCACACAAACTCATTCTTCAACAAGAAGCCACACAAACTCATTCTTCAACAAGAAGCCACACAAACTCATTCTTCAACAAGAAGCAACACAAACTCATTCTTCAACAAGAAGCAACACAAACTCATTATTCAACAAGAAGCAACACAAACTCATTCTTCAACAAGAAGCAACACAAACTCATTCTTCAACAAGAAGCCACACAAACTCATTCTTCAACAAGAAGCCACACAAACTCATTCTTCAACAAGAAGCCACACAAACTCATTCTTCAACAAGAAGCAACACAAACTCATTCTTCAACAAGAAGCAACACAAACTCATTCTTCAACAAGAAGCAACACAAACTCATTATTCAACAAGAAGCAACACAAACTCATTCTTCAACAAGAAGCAACACAAACTCATTCTTCAACAAGAAGCCACACAAACTCATTCTTCAACAAGAAGCCACACAAACTCATTCTTCAACAAGAAGCCACACAAACTCATTCTTCAACAAGAAGCAACACAAACTCATTCTTCAACAAGAAGCCACACAAACTCATTCTTCAACAAGAAGCAACACAAACTCATTCTTCAACAAGAAGCAACACAAACTCATTCTTCAACAAGAAGCAACACAAACTCATTCTTCAACAAGAAGCAACACAAACTCATTCTTCAACAAGAAGCAACACAAACTCATTCTTCAACAAGAAGCAACACAAACTCATTCTTCAACAAGAAGCAACACAAACTCATTCTTCAACAAGAAGCAACACAAACTCATTCTTCAACAAGAAGCCACACAAACTCATTCTTCAACAAGAAGCCACACAAACTCATTCTTCAACAAGAAGCAACACAAACTCATTCTTCAACAAGAAGCCACACAAAATCATTCTTCAACAAGAAGCAACACAAAATCATTCTTCAACAAGAAGCCACACAAACTCATTCTTCAACAAGAAGCAACACAAACTCATTCTTCAACAAGAAGCAACACAAACTCATTCTTCAACAAGAAGCAACACAAACTCATTCTTCAACAAGAAGCCACACAAACTCATTCTTCAACAAGAAGCAACACAAACTCATTCTTCAACAAGAAGCCACACAAACTCATTCTTCAACAAGAAGCCACACAAACTCATTCTTCAACAAGAAGCAACACAAACTCATTCTTCAACAAGAAGCAACACAAACTCATTCTTCAACAAGAAGCAACACAAACTCATTCTTCAACAAGAAGCAACACAAACTCATTCTTCAACAAGAAGCAACACAAAATCATTCTTCAACAAGAAGCCACACAAACTCATTCTTCAACAAGAAGCCACACAAACTCATTCTTCAACAAGAAGCCACACAAACTCATTCTTCAACAAGAAGCAACACAAAATCGTTCTTCAACAAGAAGCCACACAAACTCATTCTTCAACAAGAAGCAACACAAACTCATTCTTCAACAAGAAGCCACACAAACTCATTCTTCAACAAGAAGCCACACAAACTCATTCTTCAACAAGAAGCAACACAAACTCATTCTTCAACAAGAAGCCACACAAACTCATTCTTCAACAAGAAGCAACACAAACTCATTCTTCAACAAGAAGCAACACAAACTCATTCTTCAACAAGAAGCAACACAAACTCATTCTTCAACAAGAAGCAACACAAACTCATTCTTCAACAAGAAGCCACACAAAATCATTCTTCAACAAGAAGCAACACAAAATCGTTCTTCAACAAGAAGCCACACAAACTCATTCTTCAACAAGAAGCAACACAAACTCATTCTTCAACAAGAAGCCACACAAACTCATTCTTCAACAAGAAGCCACACAAACTCATTCTTCAACAAGAAGCCACACAAACTCATTCTTCAACAAGAAGCAACACAAACTCATTCTTCAACAAGAAGCCACACAAACTCATTCTTCAACAAGAAGCCACACAAACTCATTCTTCAACAAGAAGCAACACAAACTCATTCTTCAACAAGAAGCAACACAAACTCATTATTCAACATGAAGCAACACAAACTCATTCTTCAACAAGAAGCAACACAAACTCATTCTTCAACAAGAAGCCACACAAACTCATTATTCAACAAGAAGCAACACAAACTCATTCTTCAACAAGAAGCCACACAAACTCATTCTTCAACAAGAAGCAACACAAACTCATTCTTCAACAAGAAGCAACACAAACTCATTCTTCAACAAGAAGCAACACAAACTCATTCTTCAACAAGAAGCCACACAAACTCATTCTTCAACAAGAAGCCACACAAACTCATTCTTCAACAAGAAGCAACACAAACTCATTCTTCAACAAGAAGCAACACAAACTCATTCTTCAACAAGAAGCAACACAAACTCATTCTTCAACAAGAAGCAACACAAAATCATTCTTCAACAAGAAGCCACACAAACTCATTCTTCAACAAGAAGCAACACAAACTCATTCTTCAACAAGAAGCAACACAAACTCATTCTTCAACAAGAAGCCACACAAACTCATTCTTCAACAAGAAGCAACACAAAATCATTCTTCAACAAGAAGCCACACAAACTCATTCTTCAACAAGAAGCAACACAAAATCATTCTTCAACAAGAAGCCACACAAACTCATTCTTCAACAAGAAGCAACACAAACTCATTCTTCAACAAGAAGCAACACAAACTCATTCTTCAACAAGAAGCCACACAAACTCATTCTTCAACAAGAAGCCACACAAACTCATTCTTCAACAAGAAGCAACACAAACTCATTCTTCAACAAGAAGCAACACAAACTCATTCTTCAACAAGGAGCCACACAAACTCATTCTTCAACAAGAAGCCACACAAACTCATTCTTCAACAAGAAGCCACACAAACTCATTCTTCAACAAGAAGCCACACAAAATCATTCTTCAACAAGAAGCAACACAAAATCATTCTTCAACAAGAAGCCACACAAACTCATTCTTCAACAAGAAGCAACACAAACTCATTCTTCAACAAGAAGCAACACAAACTCATTTTTCAACAAGAAGCAACACAAAATCATTCTTCAACAAGAAGCCACACAAACTCATTCTTCAACAAGAAGCAACACAAACTCATTCTTCAACAAGAAGCCACACAAAATCATTCTTCAACAAGAAGCAACACGAACTCATTCTTCAACAAGAAGCCACACAAACTCATTCTTCAACAAGAAGCAACACAAACTCATTCTTCAACAAGAAGCCACACAAACTCATTCTTCAACAAGAAGCAACACAAACTCATTCTTCAACAAGAAGCAACACAAACTCATTCTTCAACAAGAAGCAACACAAACTCATTCTTCAACAAGAAGCAACACAAACTCATTCTTCAACAAGAAGCAACACAAACTCATTCTTCAACAAGAAGCAACACAACCTCATTCTTCAACAAGAAGCAACACAAACTCATTCTTCAACAAGAAGCAACACAAACTCATTCTTCAACAAGAAGCCACACAAACTCATTCTTCAACAAGAAGCCACACAAACTCATTCTTCAACAAGAAGCCACACAAACTCATTCTTCAACAAGAAGCCACACAAAATCATTCTTCAACAAGAAGCAACACAAAATCATTCTTCAACAAGAAGCAACACAAACTCATTCTTCAACAAGAAGCCACACAAACTCATTATTCAACAAGAAGCAACACAAACTCATTCTTCAACAAGAAGCCACACAAACTCATTCTTCAACAAGAAGCAACACAAACTCATTCTTCAACAAGAAGCCACACAAACTCATTCTTCAACAAGAAGCCACACAAACTCATTATTCAACAAGAAGCCACACAAACTCATTCTTCAACAAGAAGCAACACAAACTCATTCTTCAACAAGAAGCAACACAAACTCATTCTTCAACAAGAAGCCACACAAACTCATTCTTCAACAAGAAGCAACACAAAATCATTCTTCAACAAGAAGCCACACAAACTCATTCTTCAACAAGAAGCCACACAAACTCATTATTCAACAAGAAGCCAGACAAACTCATTCTTCAACAAGAAGCAACACAAACTCATTCTTCAACAAGAAGCAACACAAACTCATTCTTCAACAAGAAGCCACACAAACTCATTCTTCAACAAGAAGCCACACAAACTCATTCTTCAACAAGAAGCCACACAAACTCATTCTTCAACAAGAAGCAACACAAACTCATTCTTCAACAAGAAGCCACACAAACTCATTCTTCAACAAGAAGCCACACAAACTCATTCTTCAACAAGAAGCCACACAAACCCATTCTTCAACAAGAAGCCACACAAACTCATTCTTCAACAAGAAGCCACACAAACTCATTCTTCAACAAGAAGCAACACAAACTCATTCTTCAACAAGAAGCAACACAAACTCATTCTTCAACAAGAAGCAACACAAAATCATTTTTCAACAAGAAGCCACACAAACTCATTCTTCAACAAGAAGCCACACAAACTCATTCTTCAACAAGAAGCCACACAAACTCATTCTTCAACAAGAAGCCACACAAACTCATTCTTCAACAAGAAGCAACACAAACTCATTCGTCAAAAAGAAGCAACACAAACTCATTCTTCAACAAGAAGCAACACAAACTCATTCTTCAACAAAAAGCAACACAAACTCATTCTTTAACAAGAAGCCACACAAACTCATTCTTCAACAAGAAGCCACACAAACTCATTCTTCAACAAGAAGCCACACAAACTCATTATTCAACAAGAAGCCACACAAACTCATTCTTCAACAAGAAGCAACACAAACTCATTCTTCAACAAGAAGCAACACAAACTCATTCTTCAACAAGAAGCCACACAAACTCATTCTTCAACAAGAAGCCACACAAACTCATTCTTCAACAAGAAGCCACACAAACTCATTCTTCAACAAGAAGCCACACAAACTCATTCTTCAACAAGAAGCAACACAAACTCATTCGTCAACAAGAAGCAACACAAACTCATTCTTCAACAAGAAGCAACACAAACTCATTCTTCAACAAAAAGCAACACAAACTCATTCTTTAACAAGAAGCCACACAAACTCATTCTTCAACAAGAAGCCACACAAACTCATTCTTCAACAAGAAGCCACACAAACTCATTCTTCAACAAGAAGCCACACAAACTCATTATTCAACAAGAAGCCACAAAAACTCATTCTTCAACAAGAAGCAACACAAACTCATTTTTCAACAAGAAGCAACACAAACTCATTCTTCAACAAGAAGCCACACAAACTCATTCTTCAACAAGAAGCCACACAAACTCATTCTTCAACAAGAAGCAACACAAACTCATTCTTCAACAAGAAGCAACACAAACTCATTCTTCAACAAGAAGCCACACAAACTCATTCTTCAACAAGAAGCCACACAAACTCATTCTTCAACAAGAAGCCACACAAACTCATTCTTCAACAAGAAGCAACACAAACTCATTCTTCAACAAGAAGCAACACAAACTCATTATTCAACAAGAAGCAACACAAACTCATTCTTCAACAAGAAGCAACACAAACTCATTCTTCAACAAGAAGCCACACAAACTCATTCTTCAACAAGAAGCCACACAAACTCATTCTTCAACAAGAAGCCACACAAACTCATTCTTCAACAAGAAGCAACACAAACTCATTCTTCAACAAGAAGCAACACAAACTCATTCTTCAACAAGAAGCAACACAAACTCATTATTCAACAAGAAGCAACACAAACTCATTCTTCAACAAGAAGCAACACAAACTCATTCTTCAACAAGAAGCCACACAAACTCATTCTTCAACAAGAAGCCACACAAACTCATTCTTCAACAAGAAGCCACACAAACTCATTCTTCAACAAGAAGCAACACAAACTCATTCTTCAACAAGAAGCCACACAAACTCATTCTTCAACAAGAAGCAACACAAACTCATTCTTCAACAAGAAGCAACACAAACTCATTCTTCAACAAGAAACAACACAAACTCATTCTTCAACAAGAAGCAACACAAACTCATTCTTCAACAAGAAGCAACACAAACTCATTCTTCAACAAGAAGCAACACAAACTCATTCTTCAACAAGAAGCAACACAAACTCATTCTTCAACAAGAAGCAACACAAACTCATTCTTCAACAAGAAGCCACACAAACTCATTCTTCAACAAGAAGCCACACAAACTCATTCTTCAACAAGAAGCCACACAAACTCATTCTTCAACAAGAAGCCACACAAAATCATTCTTCAACAAGAAGCAACACAAAATCATTCTTCAACAAGAAGCCACACAAACTCATTCTTCAACAAGAAGCAACACAAACTCATTCTTCAACAAGAAGCAACACAAACTCATTCTTCAACAAGAAGCAACACAAACTCATTCTTCAACAAGAAGCCACACAAACTCATTCTTCAACAAGAAGCAACACAAACTCATTCTTCAACAAGAAGCCACACAAACTCATTCTTCAACAAGAAGCCACACAAACTCATTCTTCAACAAGAAGCAACACAAACTCATTCTTCAACAAGAAGCAACACAAACTCATTCTTCAACAAGAAGCAACACAA
Organism: Watersipora subatra; assembly: GCF_963576615.1. Classification (NCBI taxonomy): domain Eukaryota; kingdom Metazoa; phylum Bryozoa; class Gymnolaemata; order Cheilostomatida; family Watersiporidae; genus Watersipora; species Watersipora subatra. The sequence continues at coordinate 41,595,025 of NC_088710.1, read as the reverse complement.
ACTCATTCTTCAACAAGAAGCAACACAAACTCATTCTTCAACAAGAAGCAACACAAAATCATTCTTCAACAAGAAGCCACACAAACTCATTCTTCAACAAGAAGCCACACAAACTCATTCTTCAACAAGAAGCCACACAAACTCATTCTTCAACAAGAAGCCACACAAACTCATTCTTCAACAAGAAGCCACACAAACTCATTCTTCAACAAGAAGCAACACAAACTCATTCTTCAACAAGAAGCAACACAAACTCATTCTTCAACAAGAAGCAACACAAAATCATTCTTCAACAAGAAGCCACACAAACTCATTCTTCAACAAGAAGCCACACAAACTCATTCTTCAACAAGAAGCCACACAAACTCATTCTTCAACAAGAAGCCACACAAACTCATTCTTCAACAAGAAGCAACACAAACTCATTCGTCAACAAGAAGCAACACAAACTCATTCTTCAACAAGAAGCAACACAAACTCATTCTTCAACAAAAAGCAACACAAACTCATTCTTTAACAAGAAGCCACACAAACTCATTCTTCAACAAGAAGCCACACAAACTCATTCTTCAACAAGAAGCCACACAAACTCATTCTTCAACAAGAAGCCACACAAACTCATTATTCAACAAGAAGCCACAAAAACTCATTCTTCAACAAGAAGCAACACAAACTCATTTTTCAACAAGAAGCAACACAAACTCATTCTTCAACAAGAAGCCACACAAACTCATTCTTCAACAAGAAGCCACACAAACTCATTCTTCAACAAGAAGCAACACAAACTCATTCTTCAACAAGAAGCAACACAAACTCATTCTTCAACAAGAAGCCACACAAACTCATTCTTCAACAAGAAGCCACACAAACTCATTCTTCAACAAGAAGCCACACAAACTCATTCTTCAACAAGAAGCAACACAAACTCATTCTTCAACAAGAAGCAACACAAACTCATTATTCAACAAGAAGCAACACAAACTCATTCTTCAACAAGAAGCAACACAAACTCATTCTTCAACAAGAAGCCACACAAACTCATTCTTCAACAAGAAGCCACACAAACTCATTCTTCAACAAGAAGCCACACAAACTCATTCTTCAACAAGAAGCAACACAAACTCATTCTTCAACAAGAAGCAACACAAACTCATTCTTCAACAAGAAGCAACACAAACTCATTATTCAACAAGAAGCAACACAAACTCATTCTTCAACAAGAAGCAACACAAACTCATTCTTCAACAAGAAGCCACACAAACTCATTCTTCAACAAGAAGCCACACAAACTCATTCTTCAACAAGAAGCCACACAAACTCATTCTTCAACAAGAAGCAACACAAACTCATTCTTCAACAAGAAGCCACACAAACTCATTCTTCAACAAGAAGCAACACAAACTCATTCTTCAACAAGAAGCAACACAAACTCATTCTTCAACAAGAAGCAACACAAACTCATTCTTCAACAAGAAGCAACACAAACTCATTCTTCAACAAGAAGCAACACAAACTCATTCTTCAACAAGAAGCAACACAAACTCATTCTTCAACAAGAAGCAACACAAACTCATTCTTCAACAAGAAGCAACACAAACTCATTCTTCAACAAGAAGCCACACAAACTCATTCTTCAACAAGAAGCCACACAAACTCATTCTTCAACAAGAAGCCACACAAACTCATTCTTCAACAAGAAGCCACACAAAATCATTCTTCAACAAGAAGCAACACAAAATCATTCTTCAACAAGAAGCCACACAAACTCATTCTTCAACAAGAAGCAACACAAACTCATTCTTCAACAAGAAGCAACACAAACTCATTCTTCAACAAGAAGCAACACAAACTCATTCTTCAACAAGAAGCCACACAAACTCATTCTTCAACAAGAAGCAACACAAACTCATTCTTCAACAAGAAGCAACACAAACTCATTCTTCAACAAGAAGCCACACAAAATCATTCTTCAACAAGAAGCAACACAAAATCATTCTTCAACAAGAAGCCACACAAAATCATTCTTCAACAAGAAGCAACACAAAATCATTCTTCAACAAGAAGCAACACAAACTCATTATTCAACAAGAAGCAACACAAACTCATTCTTCAACAAGAAGCAACACAAACTCATTCTTCAACAAGAAGCCACACAAACTCATTATTCAACAAGAAGCAACACAAACTCATTCTTCAACAAAAAGCCACACAAACTCATTCTTCAACAAGAAGCAACACAAACTCATTCTTCAACAAGAAGCAACACAAACTCATTCTTCAACAAGAAGCCACACAAACTCATTCTTCAACAAGAAGCAACACAAACTCATTCTTCAACAAGAAGCAACACAAACTCATTTTTCAACAAGAAGCAACACAAACTCATTCTTCAACAAGAAGCAACACAAACTCATTCTTCAACAAGAAGCAACACAAACTCATTCTTCAACAAGAAGCAACACAAAATCATTCTTCAACAAGAAGCCACACAAACTCATTCTTCAACAAGAAGCAACACAAACTCATTCTTCAACAAGAAGCAACACAAACTCATTCTTCAACAAGAATCCACACAAACTCATTCTTCAACAAGAAGCCACACAAAATCATTCTTCAACAAGAAGCCTCACAAACTCATTCTTCAACAAGAAGCCACACAAACTCATTATTCAACAAGAAGCCACACAAACTCATTCTTCAACAAGAAGCAACACAAACTCATTCTTCAACAAGAAGCAACACAAACTCATTCTTCAACAAGAAGCCACACAAACTCATTCTTCAACAAGAAGCAACACAAAATCATTCTTCAACAAGGAGCCACACAAACTCATTCTTCAACAAGAAGCCACACAAACTCATTATTCAACAAGAAGCCACACAAACTCATTCTTCAACAAGAAGCAACACAAACTCATTCTTCAACAAGAAGCAACACAAACTCATTCTTCAACAAGAAGCCACACAAACTCATTCTTCAACAAGAAGCAACACAAAATCATTCTTCAACAAGAAGCCACACAAACTCATTCTTCAACAAGAAGCCACACAAACTCATTATTCAACAAGAAGCCACACAAACTCATTCTTCAACAAGAAGCAACACAAACTCATTCTTCAACAAGAAGCAACACAAACTCATTCTTCAACAAGAAGCCACACAAACTCATTCTTCAACAAGAAGCCACACAAACTCATTCTTCAACAAGAAGCCACACAAACTCATTCTTCAACAAGAAGCAACACAAACTCATTCTTCAACAAGAAGCCACACAAACTCATTCTTCAACAAGAAGCCACACAAACTCATTCTTCAACAAGAAGCCACACAAACCCATTCTTCAACAAGAAGCCACACAAACTCATTCTTCAACAAGAAGCCACACAAACTCATTCTTCAACAAGAAGCAACACAAACTCATTCTTCAACAAGAAGCAACACAAACTCATTCTTCAACAAGAAGCAACACAAAATCATTTTTCAACAAGAAGCCACACAAACTCATTCTTCAACAAGAAGCCACACAAACTCATTCTTCAACAAGAAGCCACACAAACTCATTCTTCAACAAGAAGCCACACAAACTCATTTTTCAACAAGAAGCAACACAAACTCATTCGTCAACAAGAAGCAACACAAACTCATTCTTCAACAAGAAGCAACACAAACTCATTCTTCAACAAAAAGCAACACAAACTCATTCTTTAACAAGAAGCCACACAAACTCATTCTTCAACAAGAAGCCACACAAACTCATTCTTCAACAAGAAGCCACACAAACTCATTCTTCAACAAGAAGCAACACAAACTCATTCTTCAACAAGAAGCAACACAAACTCATTCTTCAACAAGAAGCCACACAAACTCATTCTTCAACAAGAAGCCACACAAACTCATTCTTCAACAAGAAGCAACACAAACTCATTCTTCAACAAGAAGCAACACAAACTCATTCTTCAACAAGAAGCAACACAAACTCATTCTTCAACAAGAAGCCACACAAACTCATTCTTCAACAAGAAGCAACACAAACTCATTCTTCAACAAGAAGCCACACAAAATCATTCTTCAACAAGAAGCAACACAAACTCATTCTTCAACAAGAAGCAACACAAACTCATTATTCAACAAGAAGCCACACAAACTCATTCTGCAACAAGAAGCAACACAAACTCATTCTTCAACAAGAAGCAACACAAACTCATTCTTCAACAAGAAGCAACACAAACTCATTCTTCAACAAGAAGCAACACAAACTCATTCTTCAACAAGAAGCCACACAAAATCATTCTTCAACAAGAAGCAACACAAACTCATTCTTCAACAAGAAGCAACACAAACTCATTCTTCAACAAGAAGCAACACAAACTCATTCTTCAACAAGAAGCCACACAAACTCATTCTTCAACAAGAAGCAACACAAACTCATTCTTCAACAAGAAGCAACACAAACTCATTCTTCAACAAGAAGCCACACAAACTCATTATTCAACAAGAAGCCACATAAACTCATTCTTCAACAAGAAGCCACACAAAATCATTCTTCAACAAGAAGCCACACAAACTCATTCTTCAACAAGAAGCCACACAAACTCATTCTTCAACAAGAAGCCACACAAACTCATTCTTCAACAAGAAGCCACACAAACTCATTCTTCAACAAGAAGCCACACAAACTCATTCTTCAACAAGAAGCCACACAAACTCATTCTTCAACAAGAAGCAACACAAACTCATTCTTCAACAAGAAGCAACACAAACTCATTCTTCAACAAAAAGCAACACAAAATCATTCTTCAACAAGAAGCCACACAAACTCATTCTTCAACAAGAAGCCACACAAACTCATTCTTCAACAAGAAGCCACACAAACTCATTCTTCAACAAGAAGCCACACAAACTCATTCTTCAACAAGAAGCAACACAAACTCATTCGTCAACAAGAAGCAACACAAACTCATTCTTCAACAAGAAGCATCACAAACTCATTCTTCAACAAAAAGCAACACAAACTCATTCTTTAACAAGAAGCCACACAAACTCATTCTTCAACAAGAAGCCACACAAACTCATTCTTCAACAAGAAGCCACACAAACTCATTCTTCAACAAGAAGCCACACAAACTCATTATTCAACAAGAAGCCACAAAAACTCATTCTTCAACAAGAAGCAACACAAACTCATTTTTCAACAAGAAGCAACACAAACTCATTCTTCAACAAGAAGCCACACAAACTCATTCTTCAACAAGAAGCCACACAAACTCATTCTTCAACAAGAAGCAACACAAACTCATTCTTCAACAAGAAGCAACACAAACTCATTCTTCAACAAGAAGCCACACAAACTCATTCTTCAACAAGAAGCCACACAAACTCATTCTTCAACAAGAAGCAACACAAACTCATTCTTCAACAAGAAGCAACACAAACTCATTCTTCAACAAGAAGCAACACAAACTCATTCTTCAACAAGAAGCCACACAAACTCATTCTTCAACAAGAAGCAACACAAACTCATTCTTCAACAAGAAGCCACACAAAATCATTCTTCAACAAGAAGCCACACAAACTCATTCTTCAACAAGAAGCAACACAAACTCATTCTTCAACAAGAAGCAACACAAACTCATTCTTCAACAAGAAGCCACACAAAATCATTCTTCAACAAGAAGCAACACAAACTAATTCTTCAACAAGAAGCAACACAAACTCTTTTTTCAACAAGAAGCAACACAAAATCATTCTTCAACAAGAAGCCACACAAACTCATTCTTCAACAAGAAGCAACACAAACTCATTCTTCAACAAGAAGCCACACAAAATCATTCTTCAACAAGAAGCCTCACAAACTCATTCTTCAACAAGAAGCCACACAAACTCATTATTCAACAAGAAGCCACACAAACTCATTCTTCAACAAGAAGCAACACAAACTCATTCTTCAACAAGAAGCAACACAAACTCATTCTTCAACAAGAAGCCACACAAACTCATTCTTCAACAAGAAGCAACACAAAATCATTCTTCAACAAGAAGCCACACAAACTCATTCTTCAACAAGAAGCCACACAAACTCATTATTCAACAAGAAGCCACACAAACTCATTCTTCAACAAGAAGCAACACAAACTCATTCTTCAACAAGAAGCAACACAAACTCATTCTTCAACAAGAAGCCACACAAACTCATTCTTCAACAAGAAGCAACACAAAATCATTCTTCAACAAGAAGCCACACAAACTCATTCTTCAACAAGAAGCCACACAAACTCATTATTCAACAAGAAGCCACACAAACTCATTCTTCAACAAGAAGCAACACAAACTCATTCTTCAACAAGAAGCAACACAAACTCATTCTTCAACAAGAAGCCACACAAACTCATTCTTCAACAAGAAGCCACACAAACTCATTCTTCAACAAGAAGCCACACAAACTCATTTTTCAACAAGAAGCCACACAAACTCATTCTTCAACAAGAAGCAACACAAACTCATTCGTCAACAAGAAGCAACACAAACTCATTCTTCAACAAGAAGCAACACAAACTCATTCTTCAACAAAAAGCAACACAAACTCATTCTTTAACAAGAAGCCACACAAACTCATTCTTCAACAAGAAGCCACACAAACTCATTCTTCAACAAGAAGCCACACAAACTCATTCTTCAACAAGAAGCCACACAAACTCATTATTCAACAAGAAGCCACACAAACTCATTCTTCAACAAGAAGCAACACAAACTCATTCTTCAACAAGAAGCAACACAAACTCATTCTTCAACAAGAAGCCACACAAACTCATTCTTCAACAAGAAGCCACACAAACTCATTCTTCAACAAGAAGCAACACAAACTCATTCTTCAACAAGAAGCAACACAAACTCATTCTTCAACAAGAAGCCACACAAACTCATTCTTCAACAAGAAGCCACACAAACTCATTCTTCAACAAGAAGCAACACAAACTCATTCTTCAACAAGAAGCAACACAAACTCATTCTTCAACAAGAAGCAACACAAACTCATTCTTCAACAAGAAGCCACACAAACTCATTCTTCAACAAGAAGCAACACAAACTCATTCTTCAACAAGAAGCCACACAAAATCATTCTTCAACAAGAAGCAACACAAACTCATTCTTCAACAAGAAGCAACACAAACTCATTATTCAACAAGAAGCCACACAAACTCATTCTGCAACAAGAAGCAACACAAACTCATTCTTCAACAAGAAGCAACACAAACTCATTCTTCAACAAGAAGCAACACAAACTCATTCTTCAACAAGAAGCAACACAAACTCATTCTTCAACAAGAAGCCACACAAAATCATTCTTCAACAAGAAGCAACACAAACTCATTCTTCAACAAGAAGCAACACAAACTCATTCTTCAACAAGAAGCAACACAAACTCATTCTTCAACAAGAAGCCACACAAACTCATTCTTCAACAAGAAGCAACACAAACTCATTCTTCAACAAGAAGCAACACAAACTCATTCTTCAACAAGAAGCCACACAAACTCATTATTCAACAAGAAGCCACATAAACTCATTCTTCAACAAGAAGCCACACAAAATCATTCTTCAACAAGAAGCCACACAAACTCATTCTTCAACAAGAAGCCACACAAACTCATTCTTCAACAAGAAGCCACACAAACTCATTCTTCAACAAGAAGCCACACAAACTCATTCTTCAACAAGAAGCCACACAAACTCATTCTTCAACAAGAAGCCACACAAACTCATTCTTCAACAAGAAGCAACACAAACTCATTCTTCAACAAGAAGCAACACAAACTCATTCTTCAACAAGAAGCAACACAAAATCATTCTTCAACAAGAAGCCACACAAACTCATTCTTCAACAAGAAGCCACACAAACTCATTCTTCAACAAGAAGCCACACAAACTCATTCTTCAACAAGAAGCCACACAAACTCATTCTTCAACAAGAAGCAACACAAACTCATTCGTCAACAAGAAGCAACACAAACTCATTCTTCAACAAGAAGCAACACAAACTCATTCTTCAACAAAAAGCAACACAAACTCATTCTTTAACAAGAAGCCACACAAACTCATTCTTCAACAAGAAGCCACACAAACTCATTCTTCAACAAGAAGCCACACAAACTCATTCTTCAACAAGAAGCCACACAAACTCATTATTCAACAAGAAGCCACAAAAACTCATTCTTCAACAAGAAGCAACACAAACTCATTCTTCAACAAGAAGCAACACAAACTCATTCTTCAACAAGAAGCCACACAAACTCATTCTTCAACAAGAAGCCACACAAACTCATTCTTCAACAAGAAGCAACACAAACTCATTCTTCAACAAGAAGCAACACAAACTCATTCTTCAACAAGAAGCCACACAAACTCATTCTTCAACAAGAAGCCACACAAACTCATTCTTCAACAAGAAGCAACACAAACTCATTCTTCAACAAGAAGCAACACAAACTCATTCTTCAACAAGAAGCAACACAAACTCATTCTTCAACAAGAAGCCACACAAACTCATTCTTCAACAAGAAGCAACACAAACTCATTCTTCAACAAGAAGCCACACAAAATCATTCTTCAACAAGAAGCCACACAAACTCATTCTTCAACAAGAAGCAACACAAACTCATTCTTCAACAAGAAGCAACACAAACTCATTCTTCAACAAGAAACCACACAAACTCATTCTTCAACAAGAAGCAACACAAAATCATTCTTCAACAAGAAGCCACACAAACTCATTCTTCAACAAGAAGCAACACAAAATCATTCTTCAACAAGAAGCCACACAAACTCATTCTTCAACAAGAAGCCACACAAACTTATTCTTCAACAAGAAGCAACACAAACTCATTCTTCAACAAGAAGCCACACAAACTCATTCTTCAACAAGAAGCAACACAAAATCATTCTTCAACAAGAAGCAACACAAACTCATTCTTCAACAAGAAGCAACACAAACTCATTCTTCAACAAGAAGCCACACAAACTCATTCTTCAACAAGAAGCCACACAAAATCGTTCTTCAACAAGAAGCCACACAAACTCATTCTTCAACAAGAAGCAACACAAACTCATTCTTCAACAAGAAGCAACACAAACTCATTCTTCAACAAGAAGCCACACAAACTCATTCTTCAACAAGAAGCAACACAAACTCATTCTTCAACAAGAAGCCACACAAACTCATTCTTCAACAAGAAGCAACACAAACTCATTCTTCAACAAGAAGCAACACAAAATCATTCTTCATCAAGAAGCAACACAAACTCATTCTTCAACAAGAAGCAACACAAACTCATTCTTCAACAAGAAGCCACACAAACTCATTCTTCAACAAGAAGCCACACAAACTCATTCTTCAACAAGAAGCCACACAAACTCATTCTTCAACAAGAAGCAACACAAACTCATTCTTCAACAAGAAGCCACACAAACTCATTCTTCAACAAGAAGCCACACAAACTCATTCTTCAACAAGAAGCAACACAAACTCATTCTTCAACAAGAAGCCACACAAACTCATTCTTCAACAAGAAGCAACACAAACTCATTCTTCAACAAGAAGCAACACAAACTCATTCTTCAACAAGAAGCAACACAAACTCATTCTTCAACAAGAAGCAACACAAACTCATTCTTCAACAAGAAGCAACACAAACTCATTCTTCAACAAGAAGCCACACAAACTCATTCTTCAACAAGAAGCCACACAAACTCATTCTTCAACAAGAAGCCACACAAAATCATTCTTCAACAAGAAGCAACACAAACTCATTCTTCAACAAGAAGCCACACAAACTCATTCTTCAACAAGAAGCAACACAAACTCATTCTTCAACAAGAAACCACACAAACTCATTCTTCAACAAGAAGCAACACAAACTCATTCTTCAACAAGAAGCAACACAAACTCATTCTTCAACAACAAGCCACACAAACTCATTCTTCAACAAGAAGCAACACAAACTCATTCTTCAACAAGAAGCCACACAAACTCATTCTTCAACAAGAAGTTACACAAACTCATTCTTCAACAAGAAGCCACACAAACTCATTCTTCAACAAGAAGCAACACAAACTCATTCTTCAACAAGAAGCAACACAAACTCATTCTTCAACAAGAAGCCACACAAACTCATTCTTCAACAAGAAGCCACACAAAATCATTCTTCAACAAGAAGCAACACAAAATCATTCTTCAACAAGAAGCAACACAAACTCATTCTTCAACAAGAAGCCACACAAACTCATTCTTCAACAAGAAGCAACACAAAATCATTCTTCAACAAGAAGCCACACAAACTCATTCTTCAACAAGAAGCAACACAAACTCATTCTTCAACAAGAAGCAACACAAACTCATTCTTCAACAAGAAGCAACACAAACTCATTATTCAACAAGAAGCAACACAAACTCATTCTTCAACAAGAAGCCACACAAACTCATTCTTCAACAAGAAGCCACACAAACTCATTCTTCAACAAGAAGCAACACAAACTCATTCTTCAACAAGAAGCAACACAAACTCATTCTTCAACAAGAAGCCACACAAACTCATTCTTCAACAAGAAGCAACACAAACTCATTCTTCAACAAGAAGCAACACAAACTCATTCTTCAACAAGAAGCAACACAAACTCATTCTTCAACAAGAAGCAACACAAACTCATTCTTCAACAAGAAGCAACACAAACTCATTCTTCAACAAGAAGCAACACAAACTCATTCTTCAACAAGAAGCCACACAAACTCATTCTTCAACAAGAAGCCACATAAACTCATTCTTCAACAAGAAGCCACACAAACTCATTCTTCAACAAGAAGCCACACAAAATCATTCTTCAACAAGAAGCAACACAAAATCATTCTTCAACAAGAAGCAACACAAACTCATTCTTCAACAAGAAGCCACACAAACTCATTCTTCAACAAGAAGCAACACAAAATCATTCTTCAACAAGAAGCCACACAAACTCATTCTTCAACAAGAAGCAACACAAACTCATTCTTCAACAAGAAGCAACACAAACTCATTCTTCAACAAGAAGCCACACAAACTCATTCTTCAACAAGAAGCCACACAAACTCATTCTTCAACAAGAAGCCACACAAACTCATTATTCAACAAGAAGCTACACAAACTCATTCTTCAACAAGAAGCAACACAAACTCATTCTTCAACAAGAAGCAACACAAACTCATTCTTCAACAAGAAGCAACACAAACTCATTCTTCAACAAGAAGCAACACAAACTCATTCTTCAACAAGAAACAACACAAACTCATTCTTCAACAAGAAGCAACACAAACTCATTCTTCAACAAGAAGCCACACAAACTCATTCTTCAACAAGAAGCCACACAAACTCATTATTCAACAAGAAGCCACACAAACTCATTCTTCAACAAGAAGCAACACAAACTCATTCTTCAACAAGAAGCCACACAAACTCATTCTTCAACAAGAAGCAACACAAACTCATTCTTCAACAAGAAGCAACACAAACTCATTCTTCAACAAGAAGCCACACAAACTCATTCTTCAACAAGAAGCCACACAAAATCATTCTTCAACAAGAAGCAACACAAAATCATTCTTCAACAAGAAGCAACACAAACTCATTCTTCAACAAGAAGCCACACAAACTCATTCTTCAACAAGAAGCAACACAAAATCATTCTTCAACAAGAAGCCACACAAACTCATTCTTCAACAAGAAGCAACACAAACTCATTCTTCAACAAGAAGCAACACAAACTCATTCTTCAACAAGAAGCAACACAAACTCATTATTCAACAAGAAGCAACACAAACTCATTCTTCGACAAGAAGCCACACAAACTCATTCTTCAACAAGAAGCCACACAAACTCATTCTTCAACAAGAAGCAACACAAACTCATTCTTCAACAAGAAGCAACACAAACTCATTCTTCAACAAGAAGCCACACAAACTCATTCTTCAACAAGAAGCAACACAAACTCATTCTTCAACAAGAAGCAACACAAACTCATTCTTCAACAAGAAGCAACACAAACTCATTCTTCAACAAGAAGCAACACAAACTCATTCTTCAACAAGAAGCAACACAAACTCATTCTTCAACAAGAAGCAACACAAACTCATTCTTCAACAAGAAGCCACACAAACTCATTCTTCAACAAGAAGCCACATAAACTCATTCTTCAACAAGAAGCCACACAAACTCATTCTTCAACAAGAAGCCACACAAAATCATTCTTCAACAAGAAGCAACACAAAATCATTCTTCAACAAGAAGCAACACAAACTCATTCTTCAACAAGAAGCCACACAAACTCATTCTTCAACAAGAAGCAACACAAAATCATTCTTCAACAAGAAGCCACACAAACTCATTCTTCAACAAGAAGCAACACAAACTCATTCTTCAACAAGAAGCAACACAAACTCATTCTTCAACAAGAAGCCACACAAACTCATTCTTCAACAAGAAGCCACACAAACTCATTCTTCAACAAGAAGCCACACAAACTCATTATTCAACAAGAAGCTACACAAACTCATTCTTCAACAAGAAGCAACACAAACTCATTCTTCAACAAGAAGCAACACAAACTCATTCTTCAACAAGAAGCAACACAAACTCATTCTTCAACAAGAAGCAACACAAACTCATTCTTCAACAAGAAGCAACACAAACTCATTCTTCAACAAGAAGCAACACAAACTCATTCTTCAACAAGAAGCCACACAAACTCATTCTTCAACAAGAAGCCACACAAACTCATTATTCAACAAGAAGCCACACAAACTCATTCTTCAACAAGAAGCAACACAAACTCATTCTTCAACAAGAAGCAACACAAACTCATTCTTCAACAAGAAGCAACACAAACTCATTCTTCAACAAGAAGCAACACAAACTCATTCTTCAACAAGAAGCCACACAAACTCATTCTTCAACAAGAAGCAACACAAAATCATTCTTCAACAAGAAGCCACACAAACTCATTCTTCAACAAGAAGCCACACAAACTCATTATTCAACAAGAAGCCAGACAAACTCATTCTTCAACAAGAAGCAACACAAACTCATTCTTCAACAAGAAGCAACACAAACTCATTCTTCAACAAGAAGCCACACAAACTCATTCTTCAACAAGAAGCCACACAAACTCATTCTTCAACAAGAAGCCACACAAACTCATTCTTCAACAAGAAGCAACACAAACTCATTCTTCAACAAGAAGCCACACAAACTCATTCTTCAACAAGAAGCCACACAAACTCATTCTTCAACAAGAAGCCACACAAACCCATTCTTCAACAAGAAGCCACACAAACTCATTCTTCAACAAGAAGCCACACAAACTCATTCTTCAACAAGAAGCAACACAAACTCATTCTTCAACAAGAAGCAACACAAACTCATTCTTCAACAAGAAGCAACACAAAATCATTTTTCAACAAGAAGCCACACAAACTCATTCTTCAACAAGAAGCCACACAAACTCATTCTTCAACAAGAAGCCACAGAAACTCATTCTTCAACAAGAAGCCACACAAACTCATTCTTCAACAAGAAGCAACACAAACTCATTCGTCAAAAAGAAGCAACACAAACTCATTCTTCAACAAGAAGCAACACAAACTCATTCTTCAACAAAAAGCAACACAAACTCATTCTTTAACAAGAAGCCACACAAACTCATTCTTCAACAAGAAGCCACACAAACTCATTCTTCAACAAGAAGCCACACAAACTCATTATTCAACAAGAAGCCACACAAACTCATTCTTCAACAAGAAGCAACACAAACTCATTCTTCAACAAGAAGCAACACAAACTCATTCTTCAACAAGAAGCCACACAAACTCATTCTTCAACAAGAAGCCACACAAACTCATTCTTCAACAAGAAGCCACACAAACTCATTCTTCAACAAGAAGCCACACAAACTCATTCTTCAACAAGAAGCAACACAAACTCATTCGTCAACAAGAAGCAACACAAACTCATTCTTCAACAAGAAGCAACACAAACTCATTCTTCAACAAAAAGCAACACAAACTCATTCTTTAACAAGAAGCCACACAAACTCATTCTTCAACAAGAAGCCACACAAACTCATTCTTCAACAAGAAGCCACACAAACTCATTCTTCAACAAGAAGCCACACAAACTCATTATTCAACAAGAAGCCACAAAAACTCATTCTTCAACAAGAAGCAACACAAACTCATTTTTCAACAAGAAGCAACACAAACTCATTCTTCAACAAGAAGCCACACAAACTCATTCTTCAACAAGAAGCCACACAAACTCATTCTTCAACAAGAAGCAACACAAACTCATTCTTCAACAAGAAGCAACACAAACTCATTCTTCAACAAGAAGCCACACAAACTCATTCTTCAACAAGAAGCCACACAAACTCATTCTTCAACAAGAAGCCACACAAACTCATTCTTCAACAAGAAGCAACACAAACTCATTCTTCAACAAGAAGCAACACAAACTCATTATTCAACAAGAAGCAACACAAACTCATTCTTCAACAAGAAGCAACACAAACTCATTCTTCAACAAGAAGCCACACAAACTCATTCTTCAACAAGAAGCCACACAAACTCATTCTTCAACAAGAAGCCACACAAACTCATTCTTCAACAAGAAGCAACACAAACTCATTCTTCAACAAGAAGCAACACAAACTCATTCTTCAACAAGAAGCAACACAAACTCATTATTCAACAAGAAGCAACACAAACTCATTCTTCAACAAGAAGCAACACAAACTCATTCTTCAACAAGAAGCCACACAAACTCATTCTTCAACAAGAAGCCACACAAACTCATTCTTCAACAAGAAGCCACACAAACTCATTCTTCAACAAGAAGCAACACAAACTCATTCTTCAACAAGAAGCCACACAAACTCATTCTTCAACAAGAAGCAACACAAACTCATTCTTCAACAAGAAGCAACACAAACTCATTCTTCAACAAGAAGCAACACAAACTCATTCTTCAACAAGAAGCAACACAAACTCATTCTTCAACAAGAAGCAACACAAACTCATTCTTCAACAAGAAGCAACACAAACTCATTCTTCAACAAGAAGCAACACAAACTCATTCTTCAACAAGAAGCAACACAAACTCATTCTTCAACAAGAAGCCACACAAACTCATTCTTCAACAAGAAGCCACACAAACTCATTCTTCAACAAGAAGCCACACAAACTCATTCTTCAACAAGAAGCCACACAAAATCATTCTTCAACAAGAAGCAACACAAAATCATTCTTCAACAAGAAGCCACACAAACTCATTCTTCAACAAGAAGCAACACAAACTCATTCTTCAACAAGAAGCAACACAAACTCATTCTTCAACAAGAAGCAACACAAACTCATTCTTCAACAAGAAGCCACACAAACTCATTCTTCAACAAGAAGCAACACAAACTTATTCTTCAACAAGAAGCCACACAAACTCATTCTTCAACAAGAAGCCACACAAACTCATTCTTCAACAAGAAGCAACACAAACTCATTCTTCAACAAGAAGCAACACAAACTCATTCTTCAACAAGAAGCAACACAAACTCATTCTTCAACAAGAAGCAACACAAACTCATTCTTCAACAAGAAGCAACACAAAATCATTCTTCAACAAGAAGCCACACAAACTCATTCTTCAACAAGAAGCCACACAAACTCATTCTTCAACAAGAAGCCACACAAACTCATTCTTCAACAAGAAGCCACACAAACTCATTCTTCAACAAGAAGCCACACAAACTCATTCTTCAACAAGAAGCAACACAAACTCATTCTTCAACAAGAAGCAACACAAACTCATTCTTCAACAAGAAGCAACACAAAATCATTCTTCAACAAGAAGCCACACAAACTCATTCTTCAACAAGAAGCCACACAAACTCATTCTTCAACAAGAAGCCACACAAACTCATTCTTCAACAAGAAGCCACACAAACTCATTCTTCAACAAGAAGCAACACAAACTCATTCGTCAACAAGAAGCAACACAAACTCATTCTTCAACAAGAAGCAACACAAACTCATTCTTCAACAAAAAGCAACACAAACTCATTCTTTAACAAGAAGCCACACAAACTCATTCTTCAACAAGAAGCCACACAAACTCATTCTTCAACAAGAAGCCACACAAACTCATTCTTCAACAAGAAGCCACACAAACTCATTATTCAACAAGAAGCCACAAAAACTCATTCTTCAACAAGAAGCAACACAAACTCATTTTTCAACAAGAAGCAACACAAACTCATTCTTCAACAAGAAGCCACACAAACTCATTCTTCAACAAGAAGCCACACAAACTCATTCTTCAACAAGAAGCAACACAAACTCATTCTTCAACAAGAAGCAACACAAACTCATTCTTCAACAAGAAGCCACACAAACTCATTCTTCAACAAGAAGCCACACAAACTCATTCTTCAACAAGAAGCCACACAAACTCATTCTTCAACAAGAAGCAACACAAACTCATTCTTCAACAAGAAGCAACACAAACTCATTATTCAACAAGAAGCAACACAAACTCATTCTTCAACAAGAAGCAACACAAACTCATTCTTCAACAAGAAGCCACACAAACTCATTCTTCAACAAGAAGCCACACAAACTCATTCTTCAACAAGAAGCCACACAAACTCATTCTTCAACAAGAAGCAACACAAACTCATTCTTCAACAAGAAGCAACACAAACTCATTCTTCAACAAGAAGCAACACAAACTCATTATTCAACAAGAAGCAACACAAACTCATTCTTCAACAAGAAGCAACACAAACTCATTCTTCAACAAGAAGCCACACAAACTCATTCTTCAACAAGAAGCCACACAAACTCATTCTTCAACAAGAAGCCACACAAACTCATTCTTCAACAAGAAGCAACACAAACTCATTCTTCAACAAGAAGCCACACAAACTCATTCTTCAACAAGAAGCAACACAAACTCATTCTTCAACAAGAAGCAACACAAACTCATTCTTCAACAAGAAGCAACACAAACTCATTCTTCAACAAGAAGCAACACAAACTCATTCTTCAACAAGAAGCAACACAAAATCATTCTTCAACAAGAAGCCACACAAACTCATTCTTCAACAAGAAGCCACACAAACTCATTCTTCAACAAGAAGCCACACAAACTCATTCTTCAACAAGAAGCCACACAAACTCATTCTTCAACAAGAAGCCACACAAACTCATTCTTCAACAAGAAGCAACACAAACTCATTCTTCAACAAGAAGCAACACAAACTCATTCTTCAACAAGAAGCAACACAAAATCATTCTTCAACAAGAAGCCACACAAACTCATTCTTCAACAAGAAGCCACACAAACTCATTCTTCAACAAGAAGCCACACAAACTCATTCTTCAACAAGAAGCCACACAAACTCATTCTTCAACAAGAAGCAACACAAACTCATTCGTCAACAAGAAGCAACACAAACTCATTCTTCAACAAGAAGCAACACAAACTCATTCTTCAACAAAAAGCAACACAAACTCATTCTTTAACAAGAAGCCACACAAACTCATTCTTCAACAAGAAGCCACACAAACTCATTCTTCAACAAGAAGCCACACAAACTCATTCTTCAACAAGAAGCCACACAAACTCATTATTCAACAAGAAGCCACAAAAACTCATTCTTCAACAAGAAGCAACACAAACTCATTTTTCAACAAGAAGCAACACAAACTCATTCTTCAACAAGAAGCCACACAAACTCATTCTTCAACAAGAAGCCACACAAACTCATTCTTCAACAAGAAGCAACACAAACTCATTCTTCAACAAGAAGCAACACAAACTCATTCTTCAACAAGAAGCCACACAAACTCATTCTTCAACAAGAAGCCACACAAGTTCATTCTTCAACAAGAAGCCACACAAACTCATTCTTCAACAAGAAGCAACACAAACTCATTCTTCAACAAGAAGCAACACAAACTCATTATTCAACAAGAAGCAACACAAACTCATTCTTCAACAAGAAGCAACACAAACTCATTCTTCAACAAGAAGCCACACAAACTCATTCTTCAACAAGAAGCCACACAAACTCATTCTTCAACAAGAAGCCACACAAACTCATTCTTCAACAAGAAGCAACACAAACTCATTCTTCAACAAGAAGCAACACAAACTCATTCTTCAACAAGAAGCAACACAAACTCATTATTCAACAAGAAGCAACACAAACTCATTCTTCAACAAGAAGCAACACAAACTCATTCTTCAACAAGAAGCCACACAAACTCATTCTTCAACAAGAAGCCACACAAACTCATTCTTCAACAAGAAGCCACACAAACTCATTCTTCAACAAGAAGCAACACAAACTCATTCTTCAACAAGAAGCCACACAAACTCATTCTTCAACAAGAAGCAACACAAACTCATTCTTCAACAAGAAGCAACACAAACTCATTCTTCAACAAGAAGCAACACAAACTCATTCTTCAACAAGAAGCAACACAAACTCATTCTTCAACAAGAAGCAACACAAACTCATTCTTCAACAAGAAGCAACACAAACTCATTCTTCAACAAGAAGCAACACAAACTCATTCTTCAACAAGAAGCAACACAAACTCATTCTTCAACAAGAAGCCACACAAACTCATTCTTCAACAAGAAGCCACACAAACTCATTCTTCAACAAGAAGCCACACAAACTCATTCTTCAACAAGAAGCCACACAAAATCATTCTTCAACAAGAAGCAACACAAAATCATTCTTCAACAAGAAGCCACACAAACTCATTCTTCAACAAGAAGCAACACAAACTCATTCTTCAACAAGAAGCAACACAAACTCATTCTTCAACAAGAAGCAACACAAACTCATTCTTCAACAAGAAGCCACACAAACTCATTCTTCAACAAGAAGCAACACAAACTCATTCTTCAACAAGAAGCAACACAAACTCATTCTTCAACAAGAAGCCACACAAAATCATTCTTCAACAAGAAGCAACACAAAATCATTCTTCAACAAGAAGCCACACAAAATCATTCTTCAACAAGAAGCAACACAAAATCATTCTTCAACAAGAAGCAACACAAACTCATTATTCAACAAGAAGCAACACAAACTCATTCTTCAACAAGAAGCAACACAAACTCATTCTTCAACAAGAAGCCACACAAACTCATTATTCAACAAGAAGCAACACAAACTCATTCTTCAACAAAAAGCCACACAAACTCATTCTTCAACAAGAAGCAACACAAACTCATTCTTCAACAAGAAGCAACACAAACTCATTCTTCAACAAGAAGCCACACAAACTCATTCTTCAACAAGAAGCAACACAAACTCATTCTTCAACAAGAAGCAACACAAACTCATTTTTCAACAAGAAACAACACAAACTCATTCTTCAACAAGAAGCAACACAAACTCATTCTTCAACAAGAAGCAACACAAACTCATTCTTCAACAAGAAGCAACACAAAATCATTCTTCAACAAGAAGCCACACAAACTCATTCTTCAACAAGAAGCAACACAAACTCATTCTTCAACAAGAAGCAACACAAACTCATTCTTCAACAAGAATCCACACAAACTCATTCTTCAACAAGAAGCCACACAAAATCATTCTTCAACAAGAAGCCTCACAAACTCATTCTTCAACAAGAAGCCACACAAACTCATTATTCAACAAGAAGCCACACAAACTCATTCTTCAACAAGAAGCAACACAAACTCATTCTTCAACAAGAAGCAACACAAACTCATTCTTCAACAAGAAGCCACACAAACTCATTCTTCAACAAGAAGCAACACAAAATCATTCTTCAACAAGGAGCCACACAAACTCATTCTTCAACAAGAAGCCACACAAACTCATTATTCAACAAGAAGCCACACAAACTCATTCTTCAACAAGAAGCAACACAAACTCATTCTTCAACAAGAAGCAACACAAACTCATTCTTCAACAAGAAGCCACACAAACTCATTCTTCAACAAGAAGCAACACAAAATCATTCTTCAACAAGAAGCCACACAAACTCATTCTTCAACAAGAAGCCACACAAACTCATTATTCAACAAGAAGCCACACAAACTCATTCTTCAACAAGAAGCAACACAAACTCATTCTTCAACAAGAAGCAACACAAACTCATTCTTCAACAAGAAGCCACACAAACTCATTCTTCAACAAGAAGCCACACAAACTCATTCTTCAACAAGAAGCCACACAAACTCATTCTTCAACAAGAAGCAACACAAACTCATTCTTCAACAAGAAGCCACACAAACTCATTCTTCAACAAGAAGCCACACAAACTCATTCTTCAACAAGAAGCCACACAAACCCATTCTTCAACAAGAAGCCACACAAACTCATTCTTCAACAAGAAGCCACACAAACTCATTCTTCAACAAGAAGCAACACAAACTCATTCTTCAACAAGAAGCAACACAAACTCATTCTTCAACAAGAAGCAACACAAAATCATTTTTCAACAAGAAGCCACACAAACTCATTCTTCAACAAGAAGCCACACAAACTCATTCTTCAACAAGAAGCCACACAAACTCATTCTTCAACAAGAAGCCACACAAACTCATTTTTCAACAAGAAGCAACACAAACTCATTCGTCAACAAGAAGCAACACAAACTCATTCTTCAACAAGAAGCAACACAAACTCATTCTTCAACAAAAAGCAACACAAACTCATTCTTTAACAAGAAGCCACACAAACTCATTCTTCAACAAGAAGCCACACAAACTCATTCTTCAACAAGAAGCCACACAAACTCATTCTTCAACAAGAAGCAACACAAACTCATTCTTCAACAAGAAGCAACACAAACTCATTCTTCAACAAGAAGCCACACAAACTCATTCTTCAACAAGAAGCCACACAAACTCATTCTTCAACAAGAAGCAACACAAACTCATTCTTCAACAAGAAGCAACACAAACTCATTCTTCAACAAGAAGCAACACAAACTCATTCTTCAACAAGAAGCCACACAAACTCATTCTTCAACAAGAAGCAACACAAACTCATTCTTCAACAAGAAGCCACACAAAATCATTCTTCAACAAGAAGCAACACAAACTCATTCTTCAACAAGAAGCAACACAAACTCATTATTCAACAAGAAGCCACACAAACTCATTCTGCAACAAGAAGCAACACAAACTCATTCTTCAACAAGAAGCAACACAAACTCATTCTTCAACAAGAAGCAACACAAACTCATTCTTCAACAAGAAGCAACACAAACTCATTCTTCAACAAGAAGCCACACAAAATCATTCTTCAACAAGAAGCAACACAAACTCATTCTTCAACAAGAAGCAACACAAACTCATTCTTCAACAAGAAGCAACACAAACTCATTCTTCAACAAGAAGCCACACAAACTCATTCTTCAACAAGAAGCAACACAAACTCATTCTTCAACAAGAAGCAACACAAACTCATTCTTCAACAAGAAGCCACACAAACTCATTATTCAACAAGAAGCCACATAAACTCATTCTTCAACAAGAAGCCACACAAAATCATTCTTCAACAAGAAGCCACACAAACTCATTCTTCAACAAGAAGCCACACAAACTCATTCTTCAACAAGAAGCCACACAAACTCATTCTTCAACAAGAAGCCACACAAACTCATTCTTCAACAAGAAGCCACACAAACTCATTCTTCAACAAGAAGCCACACAAACTCATTCTTCAACAAGAAGCAACACAAACTCATTCTTCAACAAGAAGCAACACAAACTCATTCTTCAACAAGAAGCAACACAAAATCATTCTTCAACAAGAAGCCACACAAACTCATTCTTCAACAAGAAGCCACACAAACTCATTCTTCAACAAGAAGCCACACAAACTCATTCTTCAACAAGAAGCCACACAAACTCATTCTTCAACAAGAAGCAACACAAACTCATTCGTCAACAAGAAGCAACACAAACTCATTCTTCAACAAGAAGCATCACAAACTCATTCTTCAACAAAAAGCAACACAAACTCATTCTTTAACAAGAAGCCACACAAACTCATTCTTCAACAAGAAGCCACACAAACTCATTCTTCAACAAGAAGCCACACAAACTCATTCTTCAACAAGAAGCCACACAAACTCATTATTCAACAAGAAGCCACAAAAACTCATTCTTCAACAAGAAGCAACACAAACTCATTTTTCAACAAGAAGCAACACAAACTCATTCTTCAACAAGAAGCCACACAAACTCATTCTTCAACAAGAAGCCACACAAACTCATTCTTCAACAAGAAGCAACACAAACTCATTCTTCAACAAGAAGCAACACAAACTCATTCTTCAACAAGAAGCCACACAAACTCATTCTTCAACAAGAAGCCACACAAACTCATTCTTCAACAAGAAGCAACACAAACTCATTCTTCAACAAGAAGCCACACAAAATCATTCTTCAACAAGAAGCCACACAAACTCATTCTTCAACAAGAAGCAACACAAACTCATTCTTCAACAAGAAGCAACACAAACTCATTCTTCAACAAGAAGCCACACAAAATCATTCTTCAACAAGAAGCAACACAAACTAATTCTTCAACAAGAAGCAACACAAACTAATTCTTCAACAAGAAGCAACACAAACTCTTTTTTCAACAAGAAGCAACACAAAATCATTCTTCAACAAGAAGCCACACAAACTCATTCTTCAACAAGAAGCAACACAAACTCATTCTTCAACAAGAAGCCACACAAAATCATTCTTCAACAAGAAGCCTCACAAACTCATTCTTCAACAAGAAGCCACACAAACTCATTATTCAACAAGAAGCCACACAAACTCATTCTTCAACAAGAAGCAACACAAACTCATTCTTCAACAAGAAGCAACACAAACTCATTCTTCAACAAGAAGCCACACAAACTCATTCTTCAACAAGAAGCAACACAAACTCATTCTTCAACAAGAAGCCACACAAACTCATTCTTCAACAAGAAGCCACACAAACTCATTCTTCAACAAGAAGCAACACAAACTCATTCTTCAACAAGAAGCAACACAAACTCATTCTTCAACAAGAAGCCACACAAACTCATTCTTCAACAAGAAGCCACACAAACTCATTCTTCAACAAGAAGCAACACAAACTCATTCTTCAACAAGAAGCAACACAAACTCATTCTTCAACAAGAAGCAACACAAACTCATTCTTCAACAAGAAGCCACACAAACTCATTCTTCAACAAGAAGCAACACAAACTCATTCTTCAACAAGAAGCCACACAAAATCATTCTTCAACAAGAAGCAACACAAACTCATTCTTCAACAAGAAGCAACACAAACTCATTATTCAACAAGAAGCCACACAAACTCATTCTGCAACAAGAAGCAACACAAACTCATTCTTCAACAAGAAGCAACACAAACTCATTCTTCAACAAGAAGCAACACAAACTCATTCTTCAACAAGAAGCAACACAAACTCATTCTTCAACAAGAAGCCACACAAAATCATTCTTCAACAAGAAGCAACACAAACTCATTCTTCAACAAGAAGCAACACAAACTCATTCTTCAACAAGAAGCAACACAAACTCATTCTTCAACAAGAAGCCACACAAACTCATTCTTCAACAAGAAGCAACACAAACTCATTCTTCAACAAGAAGCAACACAAACTCATTCTTCAACAAGAAGCCACACAAACTCATTATTCAACAAGAAGCCACATAAACTCATTCTTCAACAAGAAGCCACACAAAATCATTCTTCAACAAGAAGCCACACAAACTCATTCTTCAACAAGAAGCCACACAAACTCATTCTTCAACAAGAAGCCACACAAACTCATTCTTCAACAAGAAGCCACACAAACTCATTCTTCAACAAGAAGCCACACAAACTCATTCTTCAACAAGAAGCCACACAAACTCATTCTTCAACAAGAAGCAACACAAACTCATTCTTCAACAAGAAGCAACACAAACTCATTCTTCAACAAGAAGCAACACAAAATCATTCTTCAACAAGAAGCCACACAAACTCATTCTTCAACAAGAAGCCACACAAACTCATTCTTCAACAAGAAGCCACACAAACTCATTCTTCAACAAGAAGCCACACAAACTCATTCTTCAACAAGAAGCAACACAAACTCATTCGTCAACAAGAAGCAACACAAACTCATTCTTCAACAAGAAGCAACACAAACTCATTCTTCAACAAAAAGCAACACAAACTCATTCTTTAACAAGAAGCCACACAAACTCATTCTTCAACAAGAAGCCACACAAACTCATTCTTCAACAAGAAGCCACACAAACTCATTCTTCAACAAGAAGCCACACAAACTCATTATTCAACAAGAAGCCACAAAAACTCATTCTTCAACAAGAAGCAACACAAACTCATTCTTCAACAAGAAGCAACACAAACTCATTCTTCAACAAGAAGCCACACAAACTCATTCTTCAACAAGAAGCCACACAAACTCATTCTTCAACAAGAAGCAACACAAACTCATTCTTCAACAAGAAGCAACACAAACTCATTCTTCAACAAGAAGCCACACAAACTCATTCTTCAACAAGAAGCCACACAAACTCATTCTTCAACAAGAAGCAACACAAACTCATTCTTCAACAAGAAGCAACACAAACTCATTCTTCTACAAGAAGCAACACAAACTCATTCTTCAACAAGAAGCCACACAAACTCATTCTTCAACAAGAAGCAACACAAACTCATTCTTCAACAAGAAGCCACACAAAATCATTCTTCAACAAGAAGCCACACAAACTCATTCTTCAACAAGAAGCAACACAAACTCATTCTTCAACAAGAAGCAACACAAACTCATTCTTCAACAAGAAACCACACAAACTCATTCTTCAACAAGAAGCAACACAAAATCATTCTTCAACAAGAAGCCACACAAACTCATTCTTCAACAAGAAGCAACACAAAATCATTCTTCAACAAGAAGCCACACAAACTCATTCTTCAACAAGAAGCCACACAAACTTATTCTTCAACAAGAAGCAACACAAACTCATTCTTCAACAAGAAGCCACACAAACTCATTCTTCAACAAGAAGCAACACAAAATCATTCTTCAACAAGAAGCAACACAAACTCATTCTTCAACAAGAAGCAACACAAACTCATTCTTCAACAAGAAGCCACACAAACTCATTCTTCAACAAGAAGCCACACAAAATCGTTCTTCAACAAGAAGCCACACAAACTCATTCTTCAACAAGAAGCAACACAAACTCATTCTTTAACAAGAAGCAACACAAACTCATTCTTCAACAAGAAGCCACACAAACTCATTCTTCAACAAGAAGCAACACAAACTCATTCTTCAACAAGAAGCCACACAAACTCATTCTTCAACAAGAAGCAACACAAACTCATTCTTCAACAAGAAGCAACACAAAATCATTCTTCATCAAGAAGCAACACAAACTCATTCTTCAACAAGAAGCAACACAAACTCATTCTTCAACAAGAAGCCACACAAACTCATTCTTCAACAAGAAGCCACACAAACTCATTCTTCAACAAGAAGCCACACAAACTCATTCTTCAACAAGAAGCAACACAAACTCATTCTTCAACAAGAAGCCACACAAACTCATTCTTCAACAAGAAGCCACACAAACTCATTCTTCAACAAGAAGCAACACAAACTCATTCTTCAACAAGAAGCCACACAAACTCATTCTTCAACAAGAAGCAACACAAACTCATTCTTCAACAAGAAGCAACACAAACTCATTCTTCAACAAGAAGCAACACAAACTCATTCTTCAACAAGAAGCAACACAAACTCATTCTTCAACAAGAAGCAACACAAACTCATTCTTCAACAAGAAGCCACACAAACTCATTCTTCAACAAGAAGCCACACAAACTCATTCTTCAACAAGAAGCCACACAAAATCATTCTTCAACAAGAAGCAACACAAACTCATTCTTCAACAAGAAGCCACACAAACTCATTCTTCAACAAGAAGCAACACAAACTCATTCTTCAACAAGAAACCACACAAACTCATTCTTCAACAAGAAGCAACACAAACTCATTCTTCAACAAGAAGCAACACAAACTCATTCTTCAACAACAAGCCACACAAACTCATTCTTCAACAAGAAGCAACACAAACTCATTCTTCAACAAGAAGCCACACAAACTCATTCTTCAACAAGAAGTTACACAAACTCATTCTTCAACAAGAAGCCACACAAACTCATTCTTCAACAAGAAGCAACACAAACTCATTCTTCAACAAGAAGCAACACAAACTCATTCTTCAACAAGAAGCCACACAAACTCATTCTTCAACAAGAAGCCACACAAAATCATTCTTCAACAAGAAGCAACACAAAATCATTCTTCAACAAGAAGCAACACAAACTCATTCTTCAACAAGAAGCCACACAAACTCATTCTTCAACAAGAAGCAACACAAAATCATTCTTCAACAAGAAGCCACACAAACTCATTCTTCAACAAGAAGCAACACAAACTCATTCTTCAACAAGAAGCAACACAAACTCATTCTTCAACAAGAAGCAACACAAACTCATTATTCAACAAGAAGCAACACAAACTCATTCTTCAACAAGAAGCCACACAAACTCATTCTTCAACAAGAAGCCACACAAACTCATTCTTCAACAAGAAGCAACACAAACTCATTCTTCAACAAGAAGCAACACAAACTCATTCTTCAACAAGAAGCCACACAAACTCATTCTTCAACAAGAAGCAACACAAACTCATTCTTCAACAAGAAGCAACACAAACTCATTCTTCAACAAGAAGCAACACAAACTCATTCTTCAACAAGAAGCAACACAAACTCATTCTTCAACAAGAAGCAACACAAACTCATTCTTCAACAAGAAGCAACACAAACTCATTCTTCAACAAGAAGCCACACAAACTCATTCTTCAACAAGAAGCCACATAAACTCATTCTTCAACAAGAAGCCACACAAACTCATTCTTCAACAAGAAGCCACACAAAATCATTCTTCAACAAGAAGCAACACAAAATCATTCTTCAACAAGAAGCAACACAAACTCATTCTTCAACAAGAAGCCACACAAACTCATTCTTCAACAAGAAGCAACACAAAATCATTCTTCAACAAGAAGCCACACAAACTCATTCTTCAACAAGAAGCAACACAAACTCATTCTTCAACAAGAAGCAACACAAACTCATTCTTCAACAAGAAGCCACACAAACTCATTCTTCAACAAGAAGCCACACAAACTCATTCTTCAACAAGAAGCCACACAAACTCATTATTCAACAAGAAGCTACACAAACTCATTCTTCAACAAGAAGCAACACAAACTCATTCTTCAACAAGAAGCAACACAAACTCATTCTTCAACAAGAAGCAACACAAACTCATTCTTCAACAAGAAGCAACACAAACTCATTCTTCAACAAGAAGCAACACAAACTCATTCTTCAACAAGAAGCAACACAAACTCATTCTTCAACAAGAAGCCACACAAACTCATTCTTCAACAAGAAGCCACACAAACTCATTATTCAACAAGAAGCCACACAAACTCATTCTTCAACAAGAAGCAACACAAACTCATTCTTCAACAAGAAGCAACACAAACTCATTCTTCAACAAGAAGCAACACAAACTCATTCTTCAACAAGAAGCAACACAAACTCATTCTTCAACAAGAAGCAACACAAAATCAACAAAAGACAACAAGCAACAAAATCATGCAAAAAGTTGCATGATTTTGCAAAAGCTTGAAAGTTTTTGTAGCAATTTAAAATTATAAATCTGAAAATCTTTCACAAATGTTGCGCTTACTTTACTCCAGTTTAGAAATATAGTTCATCAGTAGCTATCGGAAATTATAATTGTATGCAAAGCTCAGTAATAAATTTCAAATTAAAATAGGAAGAGAAATCCATAATAAAAAATACTTGTGTTTGAATGTGGAAGTATGATAAAATTTGTAGCAACAAATCAATAAATTTTGAATATATTTTGTGAAAGTTGTGCTTATTTTGCTCTTGCTGCTAATTTGAGAGTCACTCAATGGATATTCAGAGAGGAGACAAGTCTTAACACTCTTATTAATTAATTATTACATAGACTGCTTTTGGTATTAAAGGTTAACAAGCAGTACTAAATATTATTAGATTAGCAGTAGAAGAGACCGATACAGAATAATATGTTCATGTAATATCAAACAAATAGGAAGTTATATCAAAACTCTTAAGTAGTTACGATTGACATCAACAACTCCTGGAACATTGCCAAAGATCAACCAGAAACAACTGTGATATTCTATACTTATAGACAAATCACTCACTTTCTGAGCTACTCGAGACATTTTCCAACTTTCAATTTGTATCAAGGAGAATGTTATAGTTAGCACAGTCCACAAAATGTGCAGAGAAGACAATTGGTGTAATTGTATAAACACTGCTAAAAGTTAATGTTTGCCCACAAGTACAACAACAATCTTTTTCGTATTTATGGAACTCGCTTCCCCTTTTGCCATAATTACCTACCATGATGGATAAGCACATATAGTTACTACTGACTTTTAGATACAAGAGTGTATTTATCATGTAAGTCAGGTGATCCTAGGTTCATGTTAACTATCTGTTTTATTTGCTCTTTAAAGAGCTCTTCCTGCTTGATAATCTCCTGTGAGCTACCACCATCTATCAGTCTGTTGACATTTCTACGGGACGCCCTAAATTCTCCCTCTTTTGAATTAGCGTAGCATTAAACTCATCTATCTTCTTGCTAGCCTGTGATTTCAATTCTCTAATCTCTTCCAAAATCTTATCGTAAGCTTCGCGTAGCAACTTGACCTGACCAGAACCAAAAGCATATTATACACAGTAAATCTAAAGATTAGTTTCCTTGGCAACAAGTACAACAATTCTAACACTGCAAATTTCATGGCATGAGTAAACAAAAAAATTAAAGTTTTTGTGTACAAAAGACAAAGCAAACTTGTTGATTTTTACTGTCAACTAACGATATTCATTCAACCCAAACCAATGTTAGGTTTTTAGCAACACTTTCCTCAGTTTTTATTATACAAACAAGACACTTGATGTGAAGCAAAAATGAGCTGAATGGTAGGTATTGTTCACCGTAAGAGTTTTTCTCAAAATGACAGCTGTTGTTTCAAAAGGGGCTGCATCTCTGTATCACAAAAGGGTTCTGCATCCCGAATCTCACAAGGTTGGCTACTACCTCAAAGTGTGGTTCCTATTACAAAGAGTGACTCGTGTCTCAAAGAGTGGTTCACATCCCGTATCACGCGATGAACAAACAATAAGCTAGTTGTTTTTAATGCCTAATTTCAATATCTTCACGAGGTTCAAGAAATCGTTATAATTGTTCTTTATGGTAATTTAATTTTTTGGAACAAAGTCATGTCTATAGTTTCTCACTCTTGTAAACTCTGAAGTACAGTTTTATTTATTGGTTGTAGCGTTGATGGGAAAATATTCATCTGATCAGCAATACATCAATACAAATAACTACACAGAGTTAATACACTTTAACAACTTGTTGTTGATCTGTACTAGATAATAAATATACTAATTACTCAAACACTAGTAATTCAAAATCTAGCAAGGACCTCACAGCCTTCAAATATATGACTCTGAATATCATTAGTCAATCTACTGTAACACCTCTAATTGAACGCCATCTTTATTTGAATTCCACTTCAATTTGACCGCCATTATAGCAGGGCTGAAAAATAGATCATCATTATATCAATAGAAAAGTGTCTACAAAATCGTACTAATAATGATTCGGTTACATCAATAACAATTAATTATGGTATTATTTCTGTTTGTGTCAACGACTGTTTTCAAACTCCAAAGTTTTACAATTTTAAAAAAGCATCTCCACTGAAACAATCAGTAGGTATATCAGGCTAATAATAGTTTTTTGTTTTGTGGAGTTTTGCTCTGCCAAATATTTGTTTGAATGTTAATATTGATTAGTTCAAAAAAACAATAGAAGAGTTGAGCTCAGCTATTGAGCTCATTTTAATTTGATATGCGATAGTTTTTCTTTTATGCGATATTGTTAAAAATATGCCTTCAAATCTAAAAAGGAACAAAAATTGAAAGCTTCGACTATGTTCAAAGCAGGCCCGAAGCTATAATATCATGGCAGGTTAATTTTAAGCAATATATATCAACTGGTAGAAATATTTCTCGGACTCTTAATGCATATATATTTAAAGGTCTTTGAAAAGTTGGAGGTAAAAGTAAAACCCTTTGCCATTAAAAAGATTAAATTAGTTTTCCCAAAAGTCTGACAAGCTATTAGAAAAATACAACATCAACCTCTATTTGAACACCACTGTAAGGTCAGGATTGAAAGGTAGAGCGGCATGGCATACAAATAAAGATTTTACAGTAGTTGCCAGCACGACACATCATTTTTACCGTCGATGTTTAGCCACCCAGAGTACGTACTTCACCACAGGTCAACTATACATTGAGGGCTTACAAGCATACTTATTAGGTAGACCGTTCCATGATAAATATTCTTTCGACATTTTATCATCTGTACCAGTTTAGTATAGTCATATGTAATCAAAACATAATTTAAGTGTTACCGATTAATTTCACCTATGCTCACTCAATCATACTTACGCGCTGTTCACGAGCTTTTTCAACTTTTCGTATCTAAACATCACAGGCTTTCTCTCTCTCTTCCAGCTGGTTCCAACAATTTTTATCAGCCTGCTGGTATTCTCTTGTTTTTTGGCAGCTTTCACAAGGAGACCTTTCAGTTCAGAAGTAATGTTGTCAGCATTTGTTGTCAGTTCAGCGTAGCTGTGATTGGTTGCCTGATCTACATAGGTAAATGTATGTATTATAGTAAAGTGTAGACTTTCTACGATGATTAGCTAGCAGCACTAACATATCTATTATACTAGCAGTTCCTTCATCCTACAGCCCGCGACCAAAGAGATATTGGACAAAAGAAAGGGTACTGATGGTTGAGAAATGCAATATTAGCAGTCAAATGGCACTGCAGTGCAATAGGATAACTGCAATGGTAGCTGTAATGTACTGGGTGTTATTATATACAACAAACAGCAATAATGAAAGGAAAAGATTATATGTTTATATCTCTCCCCCTGCAATAGAAGAAATGCAATATTGGCCAATATTAGAAGTAAAGTGCACTGATATCAATAGCATGACCAATATTATTAATACAGTAATAGTATAAAACCAATGCACAATTTTGTTTACATTTTAAAACGTCATAGTTAGCAATATCAAGAAGTTGTGATATTTATATATATTTTTAGAAAATCTGTACTACGTAGTCATTGTTCTGCAGTCATCCAAACTTATAATTAAATATTGTAATAACCTCATAAAGATAGTTAGAAAAAAAATCATCGCCATTTCCTTTACTTACACTGCGTTGGACATCAGCTAGAATACTAAAGCACTCAAGAGTGTCTAAAATATCAGTTACTTTGAAATTGGCAAAAATGAAATTTTCATGAAATGATTTCAGTACTCCTACGTTAATTACAAAAACCTTTGACATTTCGACAATGCTATAGACTAATGAAATGTGCACATTATTTTTCCGTGAAATGCGCACAACTTAATCGTTCTATTCTCTGTTGCTAGGCGTTTCAATTTCCGGTCTTAACTTTTATTAAACCAAACTTGCCAAGCGTTTTGAAAAGAATTTCAGCCCAACTAATTTGTCTATTTGTGTATAATCCGTTCAGATGGGTAAGTTTTAAGATAATTTCGACAATTTACAAAGACTTGGTAATATATTTGAATAGGTTTATATGTGTTTTGTATTGCTATTATACTTTAACAACTCTACAAAATGATTGTTAAAATTGTTGATGAGATTTTGAAACAAGAGTTGCGACGTTAATAATGAATAATTTTTGTAAGTTGTGTGCACATGCATTTATCATTAAAACTCTCAAACTTCTCTTCCGCTCGTTTGGTCAGGGGGGGAATAAGTAATTTGATATATCAGTATGACTCGAGACATTGAAGTCAAAGACCTAATCACTGATCAAGTCTTCTGTTTACCGCTATTAATAGCAGCTGATTTTATAAATAGAGGCTGTTAATTGGTTATTCACCTACTTAATATCTGCCATATATTTCTCCATTCAAGATAATCTTCCTTTGAATTAAATTTACTCTTTTATCTATTAATGTTAGCGTGTTTAGCATATTACCAAAAATTTAAAAACTTTGAATGAAATGTTCGTATGTCATCAAGAAACTACTGTATTGAGTGATCTCTGCTACTTTTGTATTCTGGCATCTCACCTGAACACTCTCCTTCTGTTCTGTCACACAGGTTATAGATGAACTTTTTACATTTCTCACAGGCTTTTATCAGCTGCTCGTTTTTGTGATCTTTACAGAAAGCTTTTTGGTATTTGCTTGCTGTCTGTTCAAATTCTTTCATAGATATGACCTTGTGACCTCCTCGGAAATATCTATCATGCAGCTGAAAAATTGACAAGTACTCGCATCACTCTCTGTCAGTAATAATAGATGAATAAACCAGCTTATCATTAGAGAGCGCTGAATTAGTGACTCATCAATCAGACACATGTGGTAGTCAAATACTGTACCAAGGACTATGTATGTTAATTTGACAACTACTGCATGTGACTGCTCTCATTGGCACACTGCCAATTAAGAAGCAATAACAAGTCTTCTGAGAAACAGTATTACAAATTAACTTACATCAGAATTTTTATTACACAAAGTAATAAGTTCTATCAATACTTTCAAGCTATGAAACTAAACAGAAATATTTGCGATGTGCAAAATATGGAATGGAAACAGCTGTGACACTATATATATTTATTAAAGTTGTTCGGTTGTGGAACTTGATATTACGTTCAAAATCCTTACTCTTGGAAGCAGAGCAAACGCTTACACGTTTTAAACACATGACTTTTGACAATAGCTAGTTTTAAAGAAAATTAAGTTTTAAAGAGAATTCTTTAGAGTGAACTTCCAAGATGTACACACAAACTGGTCAGTGTTGATCTATACCCACTTCCTACATCTAGCAGCTAGCCAATATGTGAGCTTCCATGATGCTGGTAATTTGTGAGTCTGCGTCATTTTTGAGTGACAAATAGCAAAAAGTCAAGCGAGTTTTAGTAGCTGAAATTTTTTATCAAATGTTTCACGCTTTCTGAAGAAAAGTATTTCACTAGCAAATTCCGCGTAAGAATATGCCAGGCAAGCTTATCCATTTTCAACATTTTCCCAATTAAGTTGTTCCAATTTTGACTCGGGCAGTTTCATGTGCTCCAACTCAGAATATAACTTTCAGACATAATACTTATGCTTTTAAACTGTATACCCAACACTCCATTCAGGGACAAAGAGGCATTTACATTACTGTCTCTGATAAACGAACCTGATTTACAAAAGCTCATTGACAGAAAGTTTCAGACGAACCAAGAGATTGTTAGAAGTTTATCAGAGCTGCTTATCAGGAGAACAAGCTACGAGCAGCTTTAAAACAAATAAAAAATGCTAAAGGAATGAAAAATTCCTTTTTTAAAGTGTCCGAGTTAATATACGACATGTGGATATTTATTGTAACACTCATCACAGAGTAATTCAAAGTGTGCATCATCTACAAAGTGAAAATCTAGTTAAAGGTTGACTTGCAACAAAATTCACATTACAGTTATTTGATATCAAAAGGTTCACCATGTCTTACTCTGTTGCGTTGTAGGGCCCAAAAGTGTAGAAATGTGATTACAAGCTCTAAAAATCTCAAGAACGAAAAGCCAGTGTAGATTGGAATCTTTTTATTTCTCTGACGTAGTCATGATAGTTTGGTTATTGTCTTGTGGCGCGATGTTCTCACGTGAATTGAAAGAATAATAACAAGCTCAATATAAACTTATCGTAGCACTAGTATATGACAAACACTTCGAGTTTTACCAAAGACCCCGTATCAACTATAGATGCTCGCTACTTTACAGTTTTGTTTCGGCCTGGTCTAATTGACAAGTCGTAATCTGATCATGTGACCCAATTCTTCGAAAATAATTTTTGCAGCACTTTTCAATTATCACAGTTGACCAACAGGCTCGTCATGCTCATCAGACAATGATATGTACGCCTTTGAGCTAAAGTTAAAAAGGTTAACAAATTTTTATGATTCTTTACAAGAGATCAGTGCTAAATCTGACAACATTACAATCAGGATGAAACAGAAGCGTAGGAACAATAGACATGGTTTTATTGAATGCGTGAAGTATATTTGTGAAAATATTTTGACATATAAGGTTGCATGACAGTGTAAACAAAAACCATCTACCACAGCTATGTCATATTGAGCCGTTTTGGCAAGAGAATCCAAACTTCAGTGATCTCGTGTGGCTGCAATTAACTGTTCGTTTTTTGGCTTTCGAGAGCTTGTAATCACATTTCCACATATTTTGCACCTCCAGCACAACAGAGTAAGCCATGATGAATCTTTTCATATTAAATAACTGTAATGTGAATTTTGTTACAAGTCAACCTTTAATTAAGCAAAAAGAGTTTTGAATTAGTTAGTATCACACATGATTGCACTGTAATGTATCCTTGTGTCTAGTTTCCTCATAAACTGCAAGTATTATCAACAGACTCATTTGATTATCATTATGAAATACAAAACCTGTTAGTATTCAGTACAAGAGTTATTCTACAGAACTAAACATTCCCAATTTTCAATTACCATAATTATTGCAGGTCTACCATAAACTATTCACTCACTGAGTGTCAGTGTGTGGTACAGCACGTAACTTAAAGTGTGATCTACTGCCATATGTGTAGCAGTTACGAAAATGTTTCTCAAACAGTAACTTTATGATAACAAATTATTATGACCCATGATAGTGGTTACTGCCTATAATATTCCATTCGCTCGCCTTCTATTTGAACACAGGTAAATGTAATTTTCAAGTTTAGTTACCAAACCTCAACTCTGTCCACACTAACAGGAGTTTGATTCATTGTTTAGTGTAAAATTGAATATATTAACATAATGTGTAACTATAATTGCTTGAAGCTATTAAACAGTATCAGGACATTTTAAATAAATGACAATATACCTCAAGGTCATCATTGCAAACTTTCTCTCCACAGTCTACACAGAAGTTGTATGCTGTATTATTACATGTCGGTCTATCACAGGCCACTGTTGTTGGATGCTCTGACTCATGAAACATCGCAATCAGCAGACTCTGAATGTCAAGCTTCTTGTACACCTTTGCTAAATATATATGCAGTCAAATTTCAAGATGTATCACACCGACTAGTGCCAGCTATAGCGTGTAAGTTGGTGTAAATTCGGAATATATATTAACTATAGCATCTCATAACTATAGTCATGAGATATGAAGTTATTATGCGCTGTAATGGACTCTATTGAATCATATTTACTTCTTGAACATAGA
The DNA here is from genome assembly GCF_963576615.1 of Watersipora subatra. NCBI lineage: Eukaryota > Metazoa > Bryozoa > Gymnolaemata > Cheilostomatida > Watersiporidae > Watersipora > Watersipora subatra. The sequence continues at coordinate 41,559,437 of NC_088710.1, read as the reverse complement.
TAGAAATTGTCAGATTACCAGAGTGAAAGTAGCTCTTCCTATAACAGACCAATAAGGTGAGAGCATGTTTTTACTATTACCTACTGTACTTAATGATGGACATTTGCAAATTCAATCACAGAAAGCCTCAGATACTAGATAAAAGTTTCCATCCTATTTCATACAGCTTTGTTGTTAGGTATTACCAAGGTACATGGTAGAAGGGATGAAGTAAAGCTATGTGGTAATATATTCTATTGAATATTCTATTAGGTTTGCGACCTTGTTGAATATTCTATTGGCTCACTTTCAAACAATACTTCAGTACTATTGCTATTCAAGTGAGTGTAAATATCTAAAAATTACATTGACTACATATTACAAGGTTTTACTTACTGGCAGGTTTCACATCTAACACCTTTATGTATCTTGTACTTTGCCTCTAAACACGGGGTGCAGCTGATATGACCACATGGTAAGACACGAGGTTCTGTCAGCTTTGGTAGCTTTCCCCAACAGTGAGAACACTCTTCTTCTTTGTCAAATGTTGTGGCTGATGCCATTTTTAAAAGGAATGATATTTACTTGTTCTAACTGCTGATTGGCTGTCGTTATGAACTGTGTGCTTGACACTTAACTCTATATTCTTATCAGTAATAGATAGGAAATGATTAGTATTCCATATTTGGTGATTACAATTCGTAATCAGTGACGATGATGTGTAGATGCCACCTACTTAATTTCTATTTAGTCAAGGTCATCTCCTTCAAGGGTCAGCAACAGGAAGCCGACTAAGTGCAGAGCCAGTAGTGAACTGGGTGGTGAACTTGGTGGTGAGATAATGTTCATTAGAAACGAGGCAGAATAAGCATAAGGTGTGTTCAAACTAAGAAGCAGTAAGTCATATCTAAACATTTAAAAGGTTTGGACATTAAAAATTGACTACTACACAGTTATAACCCAGTAATAGCACAGTAAATAATAACGCAAATTCTTTCAGATTTATTTACAAACACTGACAAAACATTTGAAAAGTTCGCCTATACTCTGGAACATGCAATGCTAGCAACATAACAAGTTTTCTATTGGTCAAGTCATCCTTCGGATAGAAAAAGTTGCAGTAAACCAGAGTCTAAATTCGAGATATTGCCTGAACAATTTAAAGTTGAGGAAAAAGAAATCTGAAAGAGGGGATGGTTGACCGTATTGTAAAAGCATAGGGCCAACTGAAAGGTAAAAGCGGAGGGTCGACTGTAATGTAAAAGTGGAGGGTCGGCTGTAATGCAAAAGCTCACATAATGCAAATACTGATCAACTCCAGGGCTCTATGTCAGCTATTTGTAGCCTTATCACTATTTTATGGTATCACAGGTGGTATATACCTTATTCTGTGCCATGTATGCAACAGAATACCTTATATTGCTATATCAGCTTCATCAAACTAATAAATCATGCCTGAAGGTATAAACACACTAGGCGATATTTAGAGCGATATCGCGCTGCGTGGCGCTAATCTGCGCTAGAATTCACCCAGCGTGCTTATCCAGAGCGATATCGTTAGACTTTTTCTGCACAACTTTATCGCTAGCGAGATTCATTTCGATTGGTTGGATTTTACCAGAATGCCATTTTATGGCGGGTAATTAATTCTTATCGATGTTCACCACTGTACAGCAGCGACATTTTGCTATTTTTTTAATATTGAAACATCTTCAGAACGAGCACTGAATTGTTCATAAATTTAATAATAGCACTCTCAGTCCTGTGCACCATAATAAACAAAAATTACAAAAAATCCATGTTGAAAACCAACTTTTGGAGTCAATCGTTGCGCAGGTTGACCATCTTGAGAACGGTAAATATTTAATACATTAGGCCTAAATATAAAAAAACCACTACAAAATAAAATATGTATAAAAATGGTAAAAAATATTACAGTCAAAAATGCAACAATCGTTTTTTCTTATGTCTCCTTGTAGTGTAGGCAGTGTACAATCTGTGAAAGTGAGATAGGTTTAATAACAAATGCGTTAGTTGTTTACGTTGTCGCCTAGACGGCGCCATATTGATTGACCTAAATTTATTAACAACTCCGAAGAAACTAATGATACGGAATTTAATTGGCAGTTTGTGGGCGTGCCCATTATATCGCTTGCTAGAGAATCGCTCAAGTGTGTTTATGCACACGCTAGCGATATCTCCGCCTTCCTCATGACGCTCGCGATAAAATCGCCTAGTGTGTTTACACCTTAACACTTTCTTACTGAAAGTGAAAATGTTCAAGATTGTTGATTTGAGTAACAGAAGGATTTTATGTTATTAGCTATATATACTACACAGACTTGACCTATCTAAGCATGAGGTCCCTAACAGTATTAGAAGCCAGAAATAGCTGGTTTCAGTCACACTCCATAAGAGGAAAAAACTGCCTCGACCTAATCTTATTCAAGTTCTAAAGTGTTTGGTAAGAGACCAAGACATTCATGTAGTTAAACAGAGCTGAATAAAAAATAACTTCAGAATAAACTGACTTCTCTAAGCTGCCGCCCAAACTAGCTAGCTAGTACGTCATTTTTTACTACCTAGTATTAAGAAGTAGGGTCTATATTAAACCCCCAGTCACATAACACCCTGTAGATTAGAAGCTATTAACAACTTCACTATGTACAAATCTCGGAAATAGTGTCTGAACTTCCAAAAAGTGATAAGGTGTAGCAAAAATCTGGGCTAGATGAGAATATGCTTCACCATCATATAATCTATGGCCTTGACCCTGTAGAAACTTACTCACGTTTATACTAGTCATTTTGTCACAAATTCTTTATCTCAATCCTCTTACACAAAAATATAGGATTTTAATCAATGGTTTGTGATGCGCTCAGCTATATCTGCACCAGGATAATCCTGACAATGAGTATTGGATAGGCACAGGCATCATGAATAGTTTTGATAATATGCAAGGATGAGCGATGATGACTTTACCATTCGAGATATAGTTTTTGTTGTCATAATTTTGATGATTACATGATATAGTGATCATCGTTGATCTAAATGACAATCACATGCTCATCCCACTTACAAAGGAGTCTAAATGGTTGTTACAATGATGAGAGTACAAGGTGGTGTATGATAACTGAGTGGAGTTTCTATACCATAGATATGAGCACTAGTAATAATGTATCATTCCTGCTGTAATCTGCTGAGTCTTGTTTGTAAACTATGATAACTTACCACTTACTGTGTAACAAATATATTTGGTAACTACTAAAGTGTTTGCTTCTAGCAGCTTTGAAGCTAATTCAAAACATACAATCACAGAATAGTCAGAGACTGATGAGTGTCATGCGCAAAACAATGTTGGAAATGTCACACGAAATAAATTTCAGTAATAAACCAACTAGCATATAATAATGAATCTAAATTAATATCGGTGTTTGTCTGATTGTTGGTCACTAGGTTTTGTGTCAAGTTATAGCGATAAAGTTGTAGGAGCGAAAAATCTACATCACACTGAATTTGAACTCCGATCCTCCAAGATTACAAGCAGAAATTCTCTTTATTAGGCTAAGCGGCTAAATAGCTAAACATAGGAATAATCGTGGTCATATTCATTACTTAATTATTCATTACTTATTCATGACACGTAACGATTACAAACTGGCTGCATGGCTCTTATAATAGTAAATATTTAGACAAGTTTATGTTACTCAAAATAGTCATCTTGCTTATTTTGACATTGGCTAATTAGTCAACTTAGCCAGTAGTGACTACATGACCTGTCACTTTTTATAAGCTGGCACTGTAATATATATGTATGTACTAGCAACACTACTACTGTATCCAACACTGCACACTCTGCACTAGGTAATACCACAAACACTGGTTATTATGTATGAATAAAGAGTTGTACTGTGTTTATACGGTACACTGCATGTTCGACTTACACTCCGCTGTTACTCGACATAAGAAAGAATGTACATTTATGTACTTCCTGTTGCACACATAAAGCTAGCATTATGAAGGAAGATTTGACAACTCATCGATTGCATAATGAGTTTTCTATGAAATATTTATAAATATGTGTTACATGAAGACCCAACGCACCAGGTTTCATCTTGCATGCAAGCGCAACAACAGCAACAACAGCAACAACAGCCCCTTGCTATGCTACATGCCATCAGTTAGCATTATTCCAGCCGTTACTCTAGAATGGAGTCAACTTTTGCAAAGTAACAAAAACAATAGTTTTACATTTTTATGCTACAAGACATATTCAGGCTACGCGTTAGCAACTAGAATTTATTATATATAAACATAACTGATGGTAAGAAACCAAACTGATTAATTATTTCACTAAATACTTACAGAAAACGACTAGATTTTGTACAGTAGATGGCTCAGCCAAGGTTTAGATAGGTAAATGTTTGCTAGATCGTGAAATGATACGCTGCAGCGAAAGGTCTACCCATTCAGATTTTGTGAATCAGCTGCTACATAAAAATGCTTGTTCTTGGTGTCAAAGTGAAGCTCAGAATGTGCTTCCAAACGTCATAGAAACAGAAACAGAAACCGCTGTCTTTGTTGTTTTGTAGTTCTGCGACGTACTTTCGACTTCCTCTGGCTGCCACTGACGATCTTTCTCTTCAATCTGTCTTCATCTTTGGCATCCGTATGCTGTAATGACTTCTCACCTACAAGCAGACCGAAACACTTTTGTACCCTAAATACTTCAGTTCTAACACCATTGAAGACCATCACAGCCATCGTCAAACCCACTGTCACTGCACGCTTACCAAACCACTGGGTCTTTGGGCAGCGTCACCAGATTTCCCCATTCAAGCATTCGTTCGCATTCTGAGTACTCACATTCGCACACCGCTCCAACAATCTCTCGTCTGACAATCTCTCGTATACAAGATCATACTCAACATCGCAATCGGTAAGTCAGGTTTCGAAGGCAACCTGCTGAGATTCTTATACCAGCACTAGCTATCACGAGGGCAATAATCATGCTGCGGGTGCGAGTAATCATACGTGATGTGATACGGCGCGGCAGAAATTGCTTTTTTCATTCCGTCAATGTCGCCTGAATTCTGAGTAATGGCGTTGCGATAATAAGACTGCAAATCTTGCATCAATGTGTCTGCAAGCTTGCCTTTACCGGAAATAGGCGTCAACGTCTTTTTATATGAAACTTTGAGATTTTTCAAGTGAGTCCTCAAACGTTTAGCAACATGATTTATACACTCTTCCTTCTTGACACTGACATCACCGTATACGTTTAGACTACACACCGCATCATACGCTAAACTGTCACCATCACCAAGAAAAACAGTATATCGTAAAGGCCCTGTTGTAGATCTCTGCCAGATGATCTTTGCTGCGTCTCTCCATAGCACCGCTCGAGCCGCCGTGGTTCTTCTCGCAAGCATCTTGGTGTTTCTTCCAGAACTCATTGTAACCACTGTCATCCTTCTTCGGTCCTTACTCACATACCTGGCAGTAGTTTGACATCACTTCAAAGTCTACAACATATCCAGTAAAAACATCTATAACAACAAATACACCATTGTGTGAACTATTTCCACGCTTCTGCCATGTACCGTCATAACTTACAGCTATATCTACAGTATCTACATCAACATCAGTCCTACGTTCCTCAAGCTTTAGGTGCTCTTCCTTTACAATAATCCTAATGATTCTAAAATGCTCCTCTAAAGCTTTAGTGCATGCAGTAGTTAACTTATCTAACTTAGTGTAGTATGCACGAGAAGTAGTAGGCTGAGGTAAATTTAGATTTGAAATAAAGCTACACGCCTGTGCATATCCTACCCCGTTACTCTTACAAAAATAAACATTATCGATATCATAAGCCCTACCAATTACCACACTCGGGGATGTGTGCTGCGACATAATTGTGGTCTCACAATCTTGACAAACTACTTCAAATAAACTAGACATACCATAGACATTAGCATTCTCAACTAACCCTACATTCCTACTAGAACAGGTGTAAAAAACTATATAAGATACTATGCAATTTAGAAAATCCAAACTAACTGCCCTATAGCTGCCTGCACAGACACTGCTTGCGGCAGCATCACCAGAAAGAATGTCGGCACCAGCAGAAATAGGGTGGCTAGCAGTATACTCCCTGAAGGTCTCCAGCTTGCGCTTGGACGCAGCAACTAGAGTAGCATCAGAAACTGGAGTAGCAGCAGAATCTGTAGCAGCAGCAGAATCTGAAGCAGCAGCAGAATCTGAATCAGCAGCAGAATCTGAATCAGCACAAACTGGAGCATAAGATGTTGACGGTGCTGATGACAGAAGAGATGTGCTCGGCGGTGTTGTGGCGGCATCAATTTTCTAGAAATAAAAAAATAATGATGCTTAGGAATTATTGGTTACAGATAATTAATTTTTTTTCTGAGCCTTCACATTTATCTTGAGTTCATATTCGGCCATGTAGACAACATAAAAAGCATACTGAAGCACCATAGCTAACTTCACCACTGATAGAAGCGCAAATAGGAAATCTCCAACACGAATGTTTTGTAGCGAATAGCATAACACCAACTAGGTATTATCGATACATAACCAACATTTTATATTTGATACTGTTGAATTCTTTGGTTTAGCCTAATGAAATAGATAGACGCTGAAAAGATATCTAGTAACTAATTAAAACTAGTCATAGCAACAAAAAATTGAATCGAAATAAATAAAAAATAGCAAGACGAGAATACTAACATTATCATCAGTCTTTTTAGATGAAAGACTCTTTTCTTTTTCTTCTTGCCGTATGAACTGGGTGTATATGTCTTCACCATCTTGTAATTCAAAATAGCAACTTGTAATAATGTGTGAGAGTTTTAGAAACGCGTACGTTTGGGTCTTCGGTCAGAGACAAAAGGAATGAGCTTATCAATGGCTTCGCAATGTTTACAATCGCTACCTACATCCGCACCGCGGCATTCCATTGGTCAATTTTAATTATGCGTTGATTTCATTTGATAAGAAAAAAGCAGCACCGACGCAAATCAAACTAGCAGGTTTCACTTGCTTCAAGGTTATTCTTTTGGCGGGAATAAAAAGGCTCTCACTCTTTATTGGTTGATTGAAAGTGAATATTATTAGTACGATTGAAAAGATCACGTGTTGAGCTTTCGCTTGGTGTATAGATTTCATTTGATATCGGCCGATAAGGAGCCATTTATTATGCAAACAAACAGGTCGTAGGGGTTGCATTTTTTGCGGTTTTCTTGCGGTTTGGTTTATTACAGTGTCGCAATAAAAGGCTTATTTGTATAGTTTGCATTAGTTTCTGTCAATAAAATGCATACCTGTTGAAAGAGCACGTTTTACTGCTTACAGTACTTCATAAATCTGCAATTTTAGAAAATTTGACAAAAAGTCAAATATTTTGTACAAAATTGCCATTACATTACATTGGTTGGATAGAAGACTGTCCATAAAGTACATCTAGTGATTCCACCTGCCATAAAGAGATACCAGATTGGTCACTCTCTATGAGAATAACAAGTCCTTAGCTGTAAATGAGTCAGACAGGCTGATTTTCAGTATTTTGGGAGAATACAGAAAGTAGATTAATGTTCTAAGGAAGCTAAACAATCAAACAAGGATTTAATATTTGTTTCAAACAATTTTATACCAAAGGTTAATTGTATATTAGATCTCTTTTAACAAAGGTAATTCATTATAGAAAACCCATTGATAAAGGAATTCATCGTTAAATAGGTCCATCTCATCCTCACTCGGCAGTATGGTGCCGTTATATTTGTTCCTCTTTTACACATTAGATTCCTATTCACTGCTTTGGTAGTATATTAAAGTATCATATTAAATATGAGAACTTGTTAAGTAGTATGAAGTAATTAAACTCAATTAAAATTGATTATGTTATTCTTCTAGTTCAGAATCTCATATCAATCAGAGCGAATGTGTAAACATTGTCTATGAAACAAAGCTCCACCTACCTGGTGGTGTGACCTGTTTAGTTGATGAAGGTACTCATTAGTGAAATGTAAATGCAAAACCATGAGAACAAACCAGCATCCTTTGATTTGAACAACAGCAGCCATCTTTATGGCCACCTGGATAATCAGAATTATTTCAAATAAAAACTAAGAAATAAATTATTTCAGCTAAATAATAGGATGATTATGTTAGTCTTTTAGTTCTGAATCACATATCAAACAGAATGCATGTGTAAACAATGTCTATGTAAATAAGTCTATGAAACTAAGCTCCACCTACCTGGTGGTGTGACCTGTTCCATCAATGCAGGTACTTATGAGTGAGATGCCAAGCCAGGAGAGCAACACAGTAGAGTTGGCAGTATCCCTTAGTTTAAACCACGGCAGCCATCTTTCTCGAATATCATCTGTCCACAGCTAAAGGGCAAGTTGAAGAGATGCATTAGTTTCAAAAAATCGGTATTTGTTCTAACTACAAGGGAAGATAAATACTCTGTAGTATTTGAAGAATACGATAGCAAAATACAAGTTGATCAATAGTAGATCTATGTATGAAAGAACTTGTCCGCCGAGAGGGTGGGTAGCCATGCTACAACATCCCACAAAGATTATGGGTTAAATATTAGTTACCCTAGGACATAGTTACCCTATAATTCGCTAGTATTTAGTTTCGTAAGTAGCATACAGAGTAAAATTTTACTGCAACTTAACTTCGCAGCGCTGGAGAGTGCGAAAATATAGTGATGTGAAAATAAAAGCAGTGGAACAAACAATTAGATTCCACAAGTTCAGTTCACTGCAGGCCTGTATTCACTAGTTGCAAGTTGGGGTGGCTAATGTTAGGCGACTGGTTATGAACACCTGGGGGTGTAGAGGGGGCGGTGTAAGCCACCAACAGGTTTTTCTCAAGTAGGGCCTCAGCCGGGCCTCTTGTGTGAAGTTTTAAAAAAAAATATCGGAAAATATCAACATTTTTCTATCTTTTTGAGATTTGTTTTGTTTTAGGTGATGTAATTGACGAGACGTCTTTAAATTGAAATAGGCAAAACTTGACCGCAGTTGAAACGCTCAGAAAAAAGACATCTTTTTCTTTTGAGCGTTTTAACAAAGATCAATTTTGCCGATTTTATTTTAAGTTTATACGGAGATTTCCACGCTTTCGATGGGACATGGCCAAGAGGATGTTTGGGTAAAATTGATATTTTGCAAACCTTTATAAAGATCGCGAACAAGAATATTTTGCCACTGATGAGGATAATAACGATGCCTTAAGAACTACTGAAAGGTGATGTTTTCTGTATGGCTTCGAATGAAGTGATATTCTACAGCGATAAAAACAGTTTCCATAGCCGTTGGGCAAATAACTTTTCGAATAAACGGGGTTGAGGTCGAGTTATCTGAAGCAAATTATCATTGCGTGGGAACGGACCAAACAAATCCGTTCGAGTTACCTTGTGTTCGAGATGAAATGTTACATTTTATTTGAGGGCGAGTTATCCGAGTTTGACTGTACTTAGCCGCAGAAAGTTCCTAAAAAGTTGGAATGGCTCAGCCGGCCAGCCACCCCAGGGAATACGAGCCTGGTTCATCGATAAGAAAAACATTTCAATTTGGGAACTGTGAATAATTGCGGGTAATTGTGAACAGCAGGTAGAATGGCGTGGGCGAGGTCGATAATGCAATTTGATCGCTTGCTGCCATTTGTTTCTTGGACTATCAATGAACAAAGCTATTTAATTTCGCGTTTTCGCTCATTCGTTATGATAGTTTAGTTTCGCACATTAAATTTTCGCGGGAGGATGACTCCGCGAAAACGCGAAGGTTAGATGTGGTGAATACATAAATGTCCTAGGGTATATAGGTCTGACTACAAGATTAATCCATCCAATCACAGAAGCTGTTGTAAGACTACCATGTGGACATATCTAGAAAAGATTTTGTTTTACAAAAAGTCACTAGTCTGCAGTATGCCAATAAGATGGCAATTTGCCAGATTTAACAAGTTCTTCCATAAGCCTGGTTCCCATATCGATTGCAAAACTCCGGCGGTAACACGCCCAGCAAATCGCTTGCGTCGCTCGCTCGCATCTGTTCACATAAAGCCACATCGTTAATAATATCGTAAACATAATTGCGTAATCAAATAAAATGCTCCAATGCCGTTTCTATAATGGTGACCTGTACCCGTACAGTGCATTTCGGGAAAGTTTTGCCTGCGGTCTTTGGCGAAATTTGAGCAGTGCAAAACTATTGCGATGCTGCCGGCAACTACCGGCCATACCCGGCGCGTAAATTCCCATTTCACCGCTAATAGCCTGCGGTACTGATGGGGTGCTTTGCGACGTATATGGGAACCAGGCTTTACTGAATTACTTGGGACCACCAAAGTTGTTCACAGTGTCACAGTTGTTCACAACAAGTCAGTTAGTTTTACCATAGTAACTATGGCACGGTTGGATATTCACATCTAGTTGAATGCTAAGGGGAGGGGTTGATGATGATACCCAGCTATGATCATGATACCATGTGACCCGTTATGATTTTGATACCACGTGACCAGCTAAGCCGTGATACCATATGGCCAGGTATGCCCGTTATACCATGTGACCAGCAATGACTACCAGAGCATTCGACTAGCTATAACCATAATAGCTTGTGACCAGCTGTGATCATGATACCGTGTGACTAGGTAGGGGAGTTATACCATGTTACCAGCTATAAAAATTATATTCTGTGAGCAGCTATGAATGTGATACGATGTGACCAGCTGTGATTGTTATACCAAGTGACCCGCTATGACTGCAATGTGCTCGACAGTCAGGACATCAAAGAATTAGATTGAAAGTGAGTCCATACAGCGAGGAGATCAAATATCCTTTATAGTCTGTAGTTATTTTAAGAGCAGAGACAGAAGGTCTATGACTACAACTGCTATCAAAGTTGGCTGTCAGAAGATACGACCTGATTAAAAGCTATCTACTCAAGTTTTAAAAAAGTGACATACAGTACATACCTCCTAAACAGCTAGCTATAAAGTACACTATGATGGTTATAGAAACCTCACCTCTTCTGATCTACAAAGTAAATACAAATATAGTGATAGTATGTATGTCCAGTGCTTATAATGATACAAAGGCCTGAACTAGTTACAACTAACTATAGATTTAAATATTGATATTAATAAAGTTAAACTTACAAGAGATGATGTGAGTCTATGTCAGCCTGGAGCACTTTATTGCTATAAACTATTATAAAAGTATTTTTAAAATAAGAGCAGTGACAATAACCAGAGTAAGATGTACACACATTATATAACATTGAGGCATGACGTCATGCAACCTTTGTTAGCCCTGTGTAAGGACTGCTGAATTTTCATAGGTAGAGTTTAGGTGAATCTTGATATGGCTGGTTTAACCAGCTTCGACAATGACCACCATGTTGACTTTGCTCTTGTTACATTGATATCGCTATCGTCAGGAGTTGTGTTTACCTTCTCGTGTTATCTTAAACTAATATAAACAAAACAAGTTGTGAAAGTCACCAAAATGACTCACTCTTTAATTATTACCATTCTGGCCACCAACATCTACATTGTACAGATGGTGTGTAGATAACAGAACAAACAACTACTCTGGTAGTAAAGATTCTCTTTTTAAAGACAAAGGGCTTGTTATTAGTTACATTCTTTGTATCTATTTTAAAGCACGTAAATTACATAATATTTTTATTATGTATTTTAATACATAAGAGTCTTGGCTTTCGAATGAGCCTATATTCAATACACAAAGAATGATAGAACTATAAAAAACGGGGTGTCAAAAGTACGTCCTGCAAAAAAAACACTTGGTTCAGGTACTCAAAATGTGACGCCCTAATTCTCATTTAGCCTTAAGTCGTCAATCCCTTTTGCCGCCATTGAGGCTGCGTTTTTCTGTGACAATCGATGCTGTTAAATCCGGAGAGCGCTAATAATAAACTAAGATTCTAGATAATCAACAATGCCCGCTAACGCCCAACCAATACAAACACATGTTCTGGGTTAATTAATTATGCTTCAATAAATGTACTGTTGTTGATAGAGGTAATGAAATCACATCGATTAAATTATGACCTGCGGTTGCGTGGCCCTTAGACTAAATGTCAACCGCATTTTCGCGAAATCACGCAATGCTTGATATTAATTAGTCTTAGTCGTCACCCTCAACATTACATTAAAAATAAAAAGCTAGCGCATAATATCATCGGGAAATTATAGTATGGTGCTTTGAGTCTGAGGTACTTATCATAGAAATAATATGTACGTGGAGAACTAATGACACTGACTGATTTGTCATCTTCATTCGTTCTCTGGAGTTATCCTACCTTGGCCTGCCACTAACGTCATTATCGTCATTATCGTAGTTGATAAATAAACGATAAGAGCACACAACAACGAATATGAAAATTGTGACATCACAATTTTCGAGACTATGCCAGTAAATTTTTTCGCGGTAGAGCTCTAGGGAAATCCTATAAACACCAACCAATGTCTGTCTCACTATGGCAAACAATAGCTAATTTGAAAGCCAAGACTCTAATGTATTGAAATATACAATAAAAAAATTATGTAATTTATGTGCTTTAATGTTAAAGGTTGACTTGCAAGAAAATTCACATGACAGTAATTTGGTATCGAAAAATTAGCTATGTCTTACTCTGCTGTGTTGCAGGTGCCAAATATGTGGAAATGTGATTACAAGCACTAAAAAGCCCAAAAACGAACAAATAATTGCCGCCATCACAAAACCGCTGCAGATTAAAATTTCTTTAATAAGTTCTTGAGCTTTTAAGATCTTGTAACCACATTTCCCCATATTTTGCACCTAAAACACAGCAGAGTAAGACATGGTGAATATTTTGATACCAAATAACTGTAAAATGAATTTTGTTGCAAGTCTTTCTTAAACATTCTTTGAAATTTTCTTCATATGGGGAATATCTATTTAGCACGTGTGCATACTAATGTATTTAGGAGGTGTCATTTATGTTACAACCATATCACTGTACAATAATTACAGCCGTAATATTCTAATGACTTGGGCGCGCAATATTACATTTGTCCTTGACCTTGCACACATATTAATAACCACCAATATAGTCAGTTTGTAAACCATGGGGTGAAGGAGATAGCGGTAAATCAAAAATATACAGACGCATAGATATGTTTGGTTCATCTTAGGTTTTATGCAGACGTTACCATCAATAAATGTTTGTGATATACCTACTTTCAAATGTTAAAAAATAACTATGAGTGGGGACTGTCAGAAAGCTTTTGGGATCCTACAGTAAGCTGAGGGATCCCAACAGAAGATCTCACAGTGAGTGGGATTCTCTGTTGGGATTCCACTCACTATAGCTGGTACCCTGCTCTGGTGAATGGGACCAGTTCACTAAAGTCCAAACTGTTAATGAACTATTTTAATGGTTTTTCATAAATACTGATCAACAGGTTATGTTTACACGCCAAATAAGAATTAACTGCAGTCAGAAAAAATGGAACAAATCTTGGAACGTACCTCCAGCTGTCTCACTATTTTGCAATTCATGAATTTATACGCTTCCTGATGTGAAAGGCATTCAAATCTGTCACAATCTATAGGTTGAATACGACTGTAGATGGTGAAGGTATAGAACTTGGTCTGGAAGTTGAGGTACTCTTGACAATCCTCCTCAGCTAACACTAAAGGAGACAGGGTAAGGTACAACATGAAAATTCTTTGGTTCAACAAATTACAGAGAAAAACAGCTCATCAGTTGACTACCTGAAGAAAATATAACAAATTTTTGTATTACTAACCACCAGTGATAAAGCTCTGGTCACAGCTTACTGTCTACTAAGCTGTGACCAGAGGAGAGGAGCTTTAATAAAGTGACTAGAACTAACAGAACTACACTCAAGACACACTAACACCCACAATGCACTAGTCTGTTCTTTGAAACTTCCTGTTAGGCACAGTCAGTCTTCTCTACTTGAGAGATATTTTCCAATATCTACACTAATATATTACTAACCTTCTGATCAATAATATTTTCTCAGTGTATTCCAAAGTTTCTCACATAGTACTTGGTTAGAACTAGCTTGAAAACCTTACAATATACTTCAACTTACGAGTGCCCCAACTTACGAGAAACTTGAGATACGAGTCAGCTTTCAAGCAAGTTTTAGCAATACCATACGAGCCATGTTTGAGATATGAGCACCTGAATCAGTTGCCCAGTACGTCGAAGGTGTTTTATGAGAACAGCATCGCTCTATATTTTTCAACTGTTCTGGTTACACTTTTGTACTGTGTTTTTGTTGTGCGCGATTTTCAGTGCAGAATCATGTGAATTAAAAGTACTGTGCGTTGACCGAGTTTTTGCCAGTAAAATAAAAGATAATGCAAAAAAAACTGAATGATAGCAATTGATATTAAATGGACAAATATTGAAAGATAGGCAAAATTTGTATGCGTGATTGAGCTAGCTCAGTAAAATGACAGAAATACATCCACAATTATCAAACAGAAAGTTTATGTTCAGGGCATTTAGTTTGCTAAAGGCCAACCATAGTTTCTACACAGCACAGCGATCTTCACGACCGCTGATGGAGAGACTGCTCAGGCATTGAATTAAAGACAAACAATTGGCCGGCGACAGCGTAACTGAAATGATGCTATGTGAAAAAGCCGGTGATATCTATCAAAACTATAAAAAATAGACATTCGGACAAGCTGGTTAGTGGTCGTGCATTAACCCTTTGTGATGACACCTGTGTTTGTCCTAATCGCAACATATTGAAAGGGCGACAAAGGCAAATGTCCTTAGATAGGTTTCGGTTAAACGGCCAGCTGGTCGTGAGAGCGAAACAAAGAAAAATTAGCTAACTAACGTGAAACTAGAACCACCATACCATACCAAAATACCATAGAACCTTACAATAGATCAAACACCATAGAATGTTACAAAGATCAGCAATCATAGAACCTTACAATAGATCAGGTACCATAGAACCTTACAATAGATCTGATAACATAGAACCTTGCAATATATCAGGTACTATAAAACCTTATAATGGACCAGGTACCATAGAACCTTATAGTAAATTAGGTACCATAGAACCTTACAATAGATCAAATACCATATAATCGTACAATAGATCAGCTACCATGGAACCTTACAATAGATCAAATACCATATAATCGTACAATAGATCAGGTACAATATAACCTTACAATTTATCAAGTACCATTGCGCCTTATAATAAATAAGGTACCATATAATCTTACGATACTGACATTAAATTTGATCTTGATCGAGGATGTAACAATAGAATAAATATGTCAAAGCAAAAACTTGCATTAGATTATTGTTAGCCTGAGTAACTTACGTTAAAGTAAAGCTAGTTGCATCTCTGGCGCTAGGTTCACGACCTTCAATTAGACTAAAACTAACTTGTGTGCATTGCTCTATGTTAAAGTTAGTTTCAGAAAGTATGAGTTATAGCTTCATTTAAGACCTTGTACTAAATCACAAGGTACCTGTACTTACTAATAATGCCGGATAAAATGGAGTTGAGATTGAAAATCCATCTCTGAAGACAACCCAATGTCCCGGAGTTGATTGAACAGGATCACAGCAATCAATGAACCTCCGATAAAAACCATGTGGTTGGCACTATGGATCCAGCTGCAATAGAGGTAACTCTCAAATCTAAGAGACATTCTCTATAGATAACACAAGCTTAACAGCAACATTTTAACTAGTACTCAACTATTCCTCTACAGATTTAGAGTTTATAGAGAGAAATTTCTAATAAGTTGACAGTGAGATAAACATCAACTATTAATCAAATAATATACTGAATTTATATACTACATGAACATGTCTAATATACCATATTATACAAATATGGTACTTTATGGTTGAATTATTAAAACATAAAATGATGGCTTGTAATGTTAGAATTACTGAGACAAGCTTGTGAAGAGAGTTTGGTGCTTTGAGTTAACAGCTAGGAGTGAGGCGGAACAATGAATGAAACACCAGTGAGACGATGACTAACCTTAACGGTATTCAGAGAGTGAGTTGCCAGGCAATCAGCTATTCCTAAATCAAACAAAGTTAATGGGCTAGATATTACTTTGTTGATTCTGACCCGCAATGGATCGGCTTTGACTGTGGTATCATGTGAATAGTTGTGAACATGATACCATGTGATCAGCTATGATTGTGATACCAAATGATCGAAGTGACCAGCAATGATGCAGGAGCATTTGGCCACATAGCATGATGTAAGGTAAAACAGTCATAGCTGGTCACATGGTAGAACTCCTTAGTTGGTCACGTGGTATCATGGTCAAATGTGGTCACAAGCTATCATGGTAAAATGATAGCTTGTGATCAGTTATGACTGTGATACCATGTGACCAGCTATGACCATGGTAATATCATGTTTACACGAGGATGAAATCTGACAAATATAAATTATTTTTAATGTAGAAAATACATTAATAAGCAAATATCAAGAGTTACATTGCCAAAAAATCAGCTAAAATAGCTGAAATCTACAAAACTTGAGAAAAATAAGGCCCGCTGACCTACTTTAGTGACCTCTGACCCTAAATGACAGCCTCCGACAGACAAGTTTTTAAATGAAAATGATAGATCACATGTGGAAGAAGACAACTAAAAATTCAGATTTTTAGAAGATATAGTTTTCGAGATATTTGTTATCAAAAAACCTAACAAATCCGACTCAGAGTTGCCCCTCCTGAATGACAGACTTTGAGGTGATGCCGGCAGCGCCACTAAATGTTGAGAGGCTAAGAAATTTAGATTCCCACCAAGTTTGACATGCTCTTTAACATAGAATTAGTTTTAACCATATCTGTGACAGGTCAGCACACACATTGGACCAGTCCCCATGGAATGGCCCTTATGCATGGGATAGCATGGGACTAACTAAGACAGTGATGTGATCAACGGCCAGCATATCAAAGAGTTGCACTTAAAGGGAACACTAAAGTTCATCTCAGAGTTCTAATACCCTTTTTAGCTTCCGCCTGTTTTAAAATTGGAGGCAGCAGATTATGTTACTATAGGCAACCCTAGTTGTTCGGACTAATATCGGCACGTAAGAAACTGGTTAAAGGTCACTAGCCCGCATCACTTGGCTCGTCTGTCATGACAACATCTATTGGACAGAGCCATCATTCCTCGGACAGGCCTGGCGTATCGAACGAACGACTGGACAACTGAATGTTCGGAGTTGTCAAGATTTATAGAGAGGATCTATGGGTATATCTACAAACAAAGTTGACTGTCAAAAATGTAACCTTATCCAATACTATCAGTATCTACTCAAGTATAGTAATGACATACAGTACATACATCCTATACA
Source organism: Watersipora subatra (assembly GCF_963576615.1). NCBI lineage: Eukaryota > Metazoa > Bryozoa > Gymnolaemata > Cheilostomatida > Watersiporidae > Watersipora > Watersipora subatra. The sequence goes on along the minus strand of NC_088710.1, from coordinate 41,542,040 downwards.
GCCAGCTATAAAGTGCATCATTTTGGTTATAGAAAGATGGAGACAACCTGTGATATCAAACACTACCTTCTCCTGTTCTGATCTAAAATGTAAATACAAATAGAGTGATAGTATGTATGTCCAGTGCTTATAACGATACAAAGGCCTAAACTAGTTACAACTAACTAAATATATAAATATTATTATTAATAAAGTTAAACTTACAAGAGATGATGTGGGTCTATGTCAGTTTGGAGCACTTTATTACTATAAACTATTATGAAAGTATTTTTATAATAAGAGCAGTGACAATAACCAGAGTAAGATGTACACGCATTACATAACATTGAGGCATGGCTTCATGTCACCTTTGTTAGCCCTGTGTAAGGACTACTGGCTTTTCATATGTGGAGTTTAGCTGAATCTAGATATAGCTGGCGAAACCTGATTTTACAATGACTACCATATTGAAACTGTGGTACTTGTTACTACTATGCGCTACCGTGACAACTATGTGTCATTTCATATAAGCATGCACATATTAGCAAAAGTGTACAAACTATGTATCACATACACAATTTTACATACGACATTTGAAGGTTTTTAAATATTGCAGATAAATCTATCACCAAATTGTAACAGAGACTTCACTTAGTTTACTAAAGCTAACAATAGAGTGTTTGTTGTGATATAAAGAGAAGCTTGGAGGAATATAAAACTACTTTGTAAGCACACAATAAATTCGTTAAAACAATAGATAGTTTTACACAAGTGTAGATACAGATCTGATATATATACAAATACATGGACATGTTGAATATAGATAGCAACAGATCATAAACAGGAAATGAAACTATAGGTAAACAAGTAGAGTTCTCACTGTATGACCTTGCACGTAAAGCTGACAGAATCTACTTCACTTTTTTGTTCTCAAATTAATTTTTTCACTAGGACATACTTACATATTTGTTAAAACCTAATATTTCATTAACGAGCATCCAAAGTTCAAAGCTTTTGAATAGCACTGTCTTTAAAGGTTGACTAGCAACAAAATTCCCATTACAGTTATTTGGTATCAAAAGATTCACCATGTCTTACTCTGCTGTGTTATAGATGCAAAATATGTGGAAATGTGATTACAAGCTCTTGAGAGCTAAAAAACAAACGGTTAATTGCGGCCATTACAAAAACGCTGTGGATTAAAATCCCTTTGTAAAACGGCTCAAATGGGTCGTAGTTGAACGAGATGACTCCCGGTTACACTTTCATCACTTTCACGCAACCTTATTCGTCAAAACATTTTCACAAATATACATCAAGCATTCAATAGAACCATGCATATTGTCATTACGCGTCAATTACACAATCATTGTAATGCTGTCATTTTGAGCATCAATATTTCAAAACCTAACGTAAAGATTTGCTTAATCTTTTAACCTTAGCTCCTAGGAGTACATATCATTTTCTGATAAACATGACGAGCCTGTTGATTACCTGTGATAATTGAAAAAAGCTGCATAAAATTATTTGCGCTGCTTGGCAGGAAGTATGGGTCACATGATCAGATTACGACTAGACGATTAGACCAATCCGAAACAGAACTGCAAAGTAGCGAGCATCTAGATTTGACACGGGCTTTTCGGTAGAACCCCCGAAGTGTTTGTCATAAACTAGTGTTACAAAACGTTTTATATTGAACTTTTTATTAGCCATTCAATTAACGTGATAACATCACATGTCAAAACAATAACCAAATTGTTTGAATACGTCAGCGAAATAAACTAATTCCAACTTACGGCGTTTTGTGATGGCGGCGATTAACCGTTCGTTTTTGAGCTTTTAAGAGCTTGTAATCAGATTTCCCCATATTTTGCACCTACAACACAGCAGAGTAAGACATGGTGAATCTTTTGATACCAAATACCTGTAATGTGAACTTTGTTGCCTTTAAAACTTATTTAGCAACCTTTAAGCTGGAGTCAACCTTTAAAGCTTATTTAAAGGTGTAAACCTTTTAATGTATTCCGATATACGAGGTCTGATCCAAAAGTTCCAGGAATTGAGTTGTATACTCGTGCATATTCACACGATAGAAAAACCCATAGCAGGGTTGGCTGGGAAACACCTCTGGAGTGTTGTCACAAAATTTCAGATTGCTATGACAATGCGTTCTCATGTGAGCTAACGATATGTCAAGGTCTGTCCGGTGCTTCGGTATTTTAAAATTTTTTTTTATCATCATGTCTAATAATCAGGAACAGCGCATTTGCATTAAGTTTTGTGTGAAATTAGGAGAAACAAGGATATTACGACCGTTAAAATAAAGTTTTGATCATTCTTGAAAGCTTCCTTAAAATCGTTGCAAGCGTGCATCCTGAGCTCGTTTTGGTCATCAGTCAGCAAGCTTAGCACGAACTTTGCTGCGACTTGTTTAATCTGTTAAAAATTGTTTAAATTGTCAGTTAAAACTTTTTTGAACAGTTCCAAAGATAAGTCCAGTCTCTCAAAATATCTCTAATAGTTAAACGTCGATCTGGCATGACTAGTGACCTCACACTGTCAATTTACGAGCAGGTTCTTGCCGACGCTGGTCTGCCAGACCTCGCGTCATCTTCAGTGCTGTCTCTACCTTCACAAAAACGTTTGTACCACTCAAAAATTTGTGTTCTTTATAGACCAGCATCTTCAAAAGCAATAGTTAACATTTCAACTGTTTGAGTACTTGTTTTCCCTAATTTCGCACAAAATTTAATGCAATTACGCTGTTCCGATTGATTGGGCATGACGATAAATTTGTTAAAAAAAAGACGGAAGCACCGGACAGACCTTGACATATCGTTAGCTCACATGAGAACGCATTGTCATAGCAACCTGAAATTTTGTGAAAACACTCCAGACGTGTTTTCCAGCCAACCCTGCAATGGGTTTTTTCATCATGTGAATATGCACAAGTATACAACTCCATTCCGGGAACTTTTGGATCAGACCTCGTACAGTTAATCAGCATAAATTGGTTTTACCAACCACAAAAATGTCCGAAATGTTTTGCAGGATTTGCTTTGACATTTTCACAGCCAGTTTAGCTTCTACCGCAAGCACGTTCATCTCAGACGAGTAATTAATATTATTACAGCGTGCAACATTATTATTACTAGAGAAAGTAAAATAATAACTCTCAGTAGAATGATTGTACAACTTATATTAATCTGTGAATGGTTTGGTCAATCGATACAAATATATACAATTATGCCTATTCATAAGGCTTATGGTCTGAGATGATTATATTTCTTTTAATGTATGTTCTTTCATATTTGGAAATTGAAATATATTTACTGACTATCTCAATAAAAACTATTTAATATGGTAACCTGCCAGACTGTTCTAGAAGGAATTGAACTTACCACAATAATGTGGTACAGATCATTCAATACCAGAGGACGTGTGAAGCCACAAAAGTAAGTTGTTCTATGAGCAAATACTCTGTACTATAATTTATCAAGGTAAGTATATTAATACTATAAACTAGGATTAGAGAACTGAAGCTTTGTAGACAGTTGTAGATAGGTACTGACATTTAGTGTTCAGTACTAGCTTATGATTGGCTTAGCAAAATGACTAAAATCTCGTTCTTTAGACTTATTTTGTTTTAACTTGTCCAAGTTTTGGACAAACACAAATCTGGTATTCACATGTTACAGATGAGGTTGGACCAACTATTTTGTTGAAAATACATATAATAATCATTATGAATAATATTGATTGTGTATAAAGCAATAGAAGACAATTTTAACAACCAAACTCAACCTTGGTTGGAAATATATATAAATTAATAAGCAACTAACTTACATCTATTATTAACAGTAATTCTCAGGACAGTTTGTGAATTTTCAGTAGAAGTAAATCATAGGGTTTAAAAACATACTTGGCAAATTATTAAAATTTGTCGTTTAATTATTCGATTAATAATCCATAATTAATTAAACATATGACTATATGAATACCTAATGTGAAAATAATTGAATGCTAAAAAAAGTGCATTTCCTCTAGTATCAGTTCTGTCACAAAAAATCCCAAAGAGATACTATTTGTACATCACCTGGCTTTTTTAAATTGTTTTTTTTTATCATATTTATTTTAAATAACTACACACTGACATATAGACAAAGATTTCAATGGATATCATTTTACAAATTTGATTCGATGTGGGAAAGGAAATTGTTATCTTATCTCAAACATTCATTACCTTTATTGACACTAAAGTTATAATTATCTGATTTTAGCTTGATATTCTTTATTCTGTTTGATACTTATAGAAAACGTCTGTGCAAATAGGAAAGACAGGCATTGCCATATAGCTCATTGGCTTATGATGGTAAAAGGTTTAGAAGATGTGTTCTTTAAACTGAAACCAGATGTTTCATGTGATAATGGACTCAGCTTTGCTGTAACAATGAACTAGCCAGATGGAGAGCATCAAAAATACAGCTAACTCGTTGTTTTATTGCTTTTAACTTCCTTTTCGATTGGTTAATTCTACACAGCAAAAGTGCTTCATGATTATGAAACGACCTTCAACAAAACCTTGAATGTTAAATGACAGCATTTTAAAATGATTTTAATTTCTCCAATTATAATAATGATATATCCTTGTTCACCAAAGATTTTGAACTTGAAAAATCAAAACAGTTTGGAAAACATAAAATAATTATGATGGAAGCTCTATGCTGTGACACAAGGAGGTCACTTGTTTGGTAAAACATATTAGATGTGATGTCAATACCGAGGATGAGCAATGTATGATTGCAATATATTCTTACACATTTTCCATCATCTAGATGTCAAACTGAAGGCTTTGATTGCCAAAAATGGCAGATAATCATAATGTGAGGTTGAAACATATTCCACAAAGTTCGAAAAAGGTTGCTCCGTATTTATACGCCCAGCATTAACTTTTAAGTGGAGATTATAGAATTATACCAACCACCTTGTGAGCTAGCAAAATGTTCTTTTACACAAACGGGTCCATTAAAAAACTCGAATTCATCAAAATCGTAGGGTTCGTAGAATTAGCTATTCTCAAATTGTTTGTTCAAAACACAAGTTTTAAACAATAAGCTTAGAAGATGTGTCAGTTTTAATGCTTGAAAATTGCTTCCATCTTATAAACACCTGCTCTGCCTCCATGCTCAAAGATAGTCGATAGATAGAAGTTTAAAAATGAACGTTTTAATATGATTATATAATATTGCAACTATTTCTAGTCAAAATTTCCCAAAGCTCTCTGTCTATTTTAACAATTTAAAAAAGTTGATAAAAACCAGTACATGTTTAAAGTTACACAACAATATTACTCAACCACTAATCTGTAATGTTATCTCTGATTATTAACGCAGTAACAGTTTGTGTCATCACTGTACTTTTAAACAGGCCATGATAAGTGAGTGTTGTGTCTTGTTACCATATTAGCTGTTGTGAGTGTGTGTTATCAGAGCAGCTATTCCGCACTTGAATATGATAGATTATTCATTGTATAAAATAAACATGTACATGGTCATGATTTTATAGCAGCCTCCTTATTGGGCTTAAAATAGGCAATAAACCTATAGAGTTGCATTTCACCAGATATTATCTACTAAGAAGTTCTTGTTTTACCACCGCACTTCAATTTTACACAACATCTGAATTCTCAGTAGTGATTAGCCCATTTCTCACAGCACAAACTACTGCTTCCAATTAAAAGGTGCCCAAACTTTTTCATAGCTTAGCAATGCTGGTTCTTTTGTAATTAGTATTAAATGCTTGTCTTTATTACTATTACTACTATTTTCTTCTGGCAGTTAATGCTTTCATGTTAAAATATAGAAGGTTGTGATCAGACACTCAAATATTAAGTTTGTAGTTTCAGTGTTTTCATGTACTAGGTCATACTTTAAAATTATTAACAAAGACAAATCCTTACAACTAAACAGTCTGCACCCTAAAATATTTTACATGTTACTATCAAATTGTATACTTCTTTATACCCCTAATTGTCTGTTTGTTTGTTTTACCTGACATCCAATAGCAACCCAGAGCGGATGTTTAAACAGTGACAGCAATTATTTCACCAACATCTTTGGGAAATGATTAAACAATAATTATAGTTTAACCTGAATCTTCCCGTTATAAAGGCACAAACAAGCATACTTTTATCTATGACAGGAAATCATAGCATAAACTAATAATAAAATATGATTCTGTAAAAAATTCAGAACAAATTCTTAACAATTAACTTGTTACATACACTTAAATCATTTCAATTTGTCTCAAGGCAGAATTCATATTAGTGCAATCAAGCTAAGAAGTTTCATCTTTCTGAAAAGCTCTTATCACAGCTTTTCTTATCAACTTAATAGATGATACAGTTTTATCAGCCTATGTATTTACATTAACTGATATCACAATTAACGGTATCTTTTACAGCAACTAAAATTTCTGTTACAAACATTTGCGCACATAATTTTATTCTGTAAGCAAACTGAGCAAAGCAATGAATTTAAACAAACTACAAGACTTAAAACTATCCCAATGACTAGAAATGTTTCAATTAATAATACAAAAATCAGCTTGCATAAAAAATCAAATGACAAAAAACAAGACTTTCTATAAAAAACAATGGCAACCCAAAATGCTGGTAGAGATAAAAGAGAGAATGAAAAACCTGTGAACAATGAAGCAAAGAGTAGCGAAATTGACAACTACAACGAAAGGTACTTTTTAAGTCACCTAAAAGACCACACTGTGGTAACAATGATAGACCTCTGCACAGCGGGGTTCGAATATACACCATGTACATGTTTGCATTTGCTTGTGTAACTATTTGGGTACTTACTAATGTACACCCATTTCAGTATTATGTTTGATATTATCCAGATGTATTTGATTACTATCTACCTTTTCATCGTTACTGTAAAATATGAAGAATGCGGAGCCATACTGAGCAACCGGTGGTGTTGCTTGCAGCGATTGAGGTTGTGCATGAAAGCTCTTACTTATCCCTTGTGAGACAACTCGGACGCCGAACAAACTCACAAGTGGCTGGTCGACACCGACTTTCTCAAAAATTTTTATACAAACTAACCATCTGATCTCCTGAAATCTTCTGGTTTTTCGAAATGATATAATGCATAAAAAGCTATTGAAAATTCACTATTTACTATTATTGATTATAGCCGTGTGATCAACTTTTAAATGAACAAAATGATATTTGAAATTACTATTGAACTTATTGTTTGTTAGTCGTTAGTATGACCAATGATATACAGCCCCAGATATGGGCTGTATATCATTGGTATGACTAAGCTTTTTAAGTAAAAGATCAATGAGAATAACGAAAGCGAATTTAATTTTCCTTATCTGTAGAAAAAGTCAGATCAATATTGTAAATCAGATCATTTAGGTTAATTCATGTAGCCCTTGTCGCCAGTAAGGCTTACCAAACAACTGAAAAGATAGCATACCTGAAGCAAATGTCATCTGTGACATACAAACAATCCCTCGCAGTACACAGCCTCCCGTTATTACGATGACAGACTGGATTCAAACAGCTTCATTACTAAGCTCCGCCTACTTAATTAGTTAATGACATAGAGCGTGTATTTGATTGCACTTGCGAGCAAATGTGTCAAAAAATAATTAGCGTAACGGAAATGTCAAGGAGCTCTGCCGTCGTAACGTGTCCATTGTTGTACGTTTATACAAAAACAAATGGCTTACAACCGTGGCCAGGCTACTAGCAAACCATTCACAGCTAGTATTATGAACGGTTTCCACTGTGCAATAAACTTTTTCATAGTGTAAGTAAAACAAAGGTCAAGTAGCCCTACAATTTTGTATTAAGTCATTATATCTTGTTTTGTTGCTCGCGTGTCAATGGCGTACGTGTCATTTATACCTCGCTTCGTTGCTGTACCTCTTCATCACATTTGCTTGCAGTGCTGGACCATCGTTGTCATTGTTTGCTTATCGTTCATGCGTTGTTATTTTTGGTATATTTTTTGTAAGGTATATTGTTATATTGTTCGGGGGAGCGATTAAGCACTCACCGTTGACTCAAGATCACAAGAGGCCTTTGTCAGCATTGTCTCCAGTCACTATATATCCACGGGGGTCACGTGTCTCCTAGACGTTTAAGCCGCAGCCTAATAGCCGACTAAGCCGTAGCTTCTAGTAGCTATAACTTCTAGTAGTCTATTTAGCCCAGGGGTTCCCAACCTTTTTTTACTATGTTCCCCCTCAGACATGTTCAGAAATTTGAATTCCCCCACACATACTTCATAGCTAAAAACAAAGACTAATACAAATTATAATGAGACCTTATTGTAAATTTGCAAACACATAACAAAATATTTTTATACAACATGTAACTATGTAATTATTGAGATTTCTGTTGCCGCTCATTCGCGCACAGTACTTCAACGTGAGGCTTTGTTTTGGACAGAGCACAGCGCTGATCATTTTGTACGATCAATTGATCACAAGTTTTAGACTGAATGGGAAGTACGGGTAATGTTGAGAAGCCTGACTCGCACAGTTATGTAGTCACAAATGGCAGCAGTTTGTGTAGTTCAATTTTCACTACCTTGGGATAACATGCGGTCATTGTTGGCTAAAAGTCAACAATGGACGTTGTTCCAAATGAAAGTTTTGCAGCCGACTCAAGTTTTAACTCTAGAAACCCTTTCTGACAGTCATCTGGTACCATGTTGACTTCACACTGAAATGGATGGTCAGATCCAAGTCTTCGCTAGGTATTTTAGGGAAATATCTTTTGGACTCTGTGTGAAGGTGTTCTAGATGTTCTGCAATCTCGTCCTGGATTTCAGCAGGAAGATCCAAGTTGCCACTGTCCAGCAAGTTGTCTAAGCTTTAAACATTGCAAAGTTTCCACAGCAGACTTTCCTCTTCCAGCTCATCAGCTTTGCTTGAAAAGCATTCAGCTGGTTGATAAATATGATCATGTCAGTATTAGGACCTTGCATCTTCAGATTTAGGTAATTAAACTGCTCAGAAATATCTACTAGATATGCAATCTGAATAATCCAGTTGTTGTCTGTGAGATGCTTATGGAAACTCTCTTTTCCCTGTTGCTCGGTAAACAATATCAGTTCATTTCGGAGGCTGTAAACTCGAGCTGTGACATTACCTCATGATAACCAACGAACATGTGTGTGATACAAAAGTGTTTGGTGCTCAACATCCATGTCTTTGCAAAGTACCTTAAATAGCCTTGTGTGCAGTGCATTGCTCTTCATGTAGTTAATTAATTCGATTACCTCCTGTAAGACAATGGAAAGAGATGAAGGAAGGGTTCTAACTGCCAATGCATGCCGGTGCAGCATACAGTGAGTGCTTTTTACATTAAGTGAAACTTTTTTACAAAAGCTTGAAAGCCTGATTTTGTGCCTAGCATAGCTGGTGCCCCATCTGTACAACAGCTAATAACATTTTCCCATTTTAGATCTACTTCATCAAAAAAGTTGGAGACAACATTAAAAATGTCTTTAGCTTTGGTTGTGGTTTCCAGAGGTACACGAAACAGAAATTCCTCTTTTATTTCTTCATTGTGTACATAGCGGGCATACACCATTAACTGTGAGCAAGAAGCTACATCAGTTGACTCATCCAACTGAATAGCAAAGAGCCCAAATGGAGATAACATTATCTGCTGGACAACCTGATCTTTAATGTCATTGACCATGCTGCAATTTCCTCTCTGCACTGTGTTATTAGACAATGACACTGCAGCCAGCTTCTTCTCAGCCTCCTTTCCCGATATAGGTTTCGCCATCATCAGTGTACATGGCTTTAATGAATCTTCTCCAATGGTATGGTTTTTTTTCTGATTAGCGATTTCATATGCTACCTTGTACGAGGCTTCCAGTAGTTTGGAGTTTCATTCATGAAAAGCCCCAATTGTGTCTAGCCTCATCTGCTTGAGCGGTTTTCCATGTCGCTCAAAGAAGTTTTGTTCCTTTGCTGAGGAGAGATGATGCTTCAATTTGTTAGGTCTTATTGAATCATTGCCCAATACTTTCATGCATCACATACATTTGGCTTTTCTTCACCCTTGCTAACTAGACATTGAAATAAATATTGCATGTTGCTTGCATCATATTTTCGTTTCTTGCTAGTACTCAATCTGTAATGAAAGATATTATTAGTTCAATATTTAAGCCGTATTTTAACATGAAATCTGTAGTAAGAACAATATTACACACTTATGCGCATCCCAAATACACAAATGCAAATTATATAATATATACCGTAAGTTCTCGTGCTCAAGTCGCGCGGCTTGTCGTTGGGCATGGCTTCTGGTTCAAGGTCATAGACAGGCGTGGCTAAGGCCATTCTTTTAAAACTTATGTGGAGCTCAGGGCAACTTCTCGATAAATGCGGTCTCTGCTCAGTTCCCGCACTATAACCATAGAAGCGCATTCATAATAAACTTTTATGTATGGGGTCTTCGCAACCTACTTGTTTATTTTCAAGAACATGTTTAAGGAATACTTTACACTAAAGAAGAATTTATCGCTTAAGTCGAGATGAATTATCAGTGAATTACCAATGAAGATTTTGTTTAGTTTGAATTCATGACACTCAAATTCTTGGGTGTTTTTTCGGTATTTTTAAAAGTAAATTTAAATTCCAAACGAAATTTTTATCTATGAAGTCGATGAAGTATGTTTAGCTCACCACAGTCATAGGTTATTAACACCTTTTCATTCTTGACCGGCATCTTTTCATAAAGATGAAGCCCTCTAACAATGCAATAATGATCTAGCTGAGACATGGCAAGTGAGTTCTTGATGCAAGGGTTCAGGAATTTTAATTTGAACATGGAAGTAAACGAAAATTCTTTTCACATGCACTGATGTAGCCTGTTTTCTAATTCAAAAGGACACGAGTATAGCGAAACCCGTCTCAACACTCGCTCCTGACGGGGTCAATGATGACAAAACTTCAGTCGTTAGCCGCGTGTTCTGTGAGCATATGGGGCTTGTTGGTAAGGGCGGCTAGATACCACTGACAGCTTAATGGAGAGTTATTTTTTCCGTCGTGAGTCATCTGTTTGTGAGCATAAGCCCACGGCTTGAGCATGAGGACTTATGGTACTGACCTGATGAAAATCAGAATGTACTGTACTGCAGCTTCCCTGTTGACTGTAGAGTAATTACTGTTATTAACATCCACTATTACTTGGTACAAGCAGCCAATAAAGATGCAGCACTACTAAACATCATACTGCAGGAGTTCCCAACCAGAGGGGAATTTCCCTGGTTGCCTTATCGTACTACAGTGCACCCTCGAGATACGATGTTAATCCGTTCCAAGATTGGCATCGTATGGTGAAAAAATCGTATGTCCGGGTATAGAAACCATTGTAATTATACAATGAAAAAAGAAGGTAAAAATCGTCCAAATTTTTATAAAAGTGTTGTACATATTGAAATTTAGTAACAAAATGGTATGTTAACTTTAGTAACTATAGTTACATACAGTAGCTACATTATATTAAGAGCACCTAGTGATTATAATCTGCAATACTGTAAAACGCAAAATTACGTATAATCTGTTTACCAAATGCCGATTGTACAGGAAGAAATTCTTACCTTCAAAATGTACGCATAACATAAGCATTGAATTCACTTTGAATAAGTTGGGCTTGCAAAACTTACACTTTAAACTGAGTTTTAGTATGTATTTTGAACTATTTTACTGAATTTCAACTGTTTATCACGAAGTTTTATCATTCATAAGTTTCTGTCTTCACTTTCATTATAAAATTTAGCATGTCTGGTTGAGACATTTTTTTTAACCAAAATTAATAAAAAAGGCCGAGCGATGCAGTTATCGAAAGCGGCCTCACACACGCCTGACCATTTAATGGCTACCGACAAAAATGAGATTTTATTTACTATGCAGGACATACATACCTTTGGAGTAACTTGACACTAGCTGGCACATATAGCAAATGAAGCAGAAAGGAGAGAAAAACGTATCAATGCTAATTATGTTGCTGTACACCTTGAAGATTAATTTAATATTTAATGAAATGGAATTTTTAGCAGTCTAAAGAAGTTGTTTAGTCCTGTCCAATTTTTCTCCTAGTTAAAAAAAAACTGCTAACTAGCTAACTCTTGTAGAAGGATCCAGAGAGAGTGCTACAGTATTTTTTTGTATGAAATGTGCACAAGAATCAATGTAGCTGTACGTTCAAAGTTTGTACGTATTTATACCGTAGAGGACAGGGCTTTAACAAGTTTCAGAAAGTAAAGTGGATGCGTCAACTATCTTGAGTAGTTAGATATATGAGTTACATACATATGATGAATTGTATTCACGTAGGAGATAACAAGCCTACCTGCAAAGACATGGTTAAACAAGGAAATAAAACATAAAATCAGAAGGAAACAAATAAAATTAATAAAATATGAAAAACCTGTCACACAAGAGATAAAATATTATACATGCATTGTTTTAATATACCAGTCCATATAAGTAAATTAATCACTTGAAATATTTCTGCCGATGTGGGGTTTGCTGTATCTTCTACTTCCTCGTCCTTGCTAAATGTTTGCTCATTTGGAATGCTGGTCGAGTGCATGGCCTTCTAACTCCTTTGAATCTTCAGTCGTAAGCTCCTTCCTGTGCTTGCTTTAATGGAGTTTTTGATTTGATAATAATTGCAAATGCTGATTGGCTACGGTCATATTTATAGTTTATAGTTCATATATCATAGTTTATAGTAAAATATATTATAACGCTGCAAATGAATATTTGCCCTCTTGTGAATTTCACACAAAACTTTCTACGCGGAATGATGCCGTGAGAGAAGTCGATCATCGTGTCTCTTCTAAACGTTCTGAAAATGTATTCGGCAAACTATATTTCGGTGTCTTTTTTATTTCGCCATGCGTTATGAGCACACCGACCGCCAAATTTTAACACGGGCAAAACTTCTTTCAAAATCATATGGTGAAATTAAACTCGTATAGCGAGGTGAAGATCTCACAATATTCGACTTCGTAAGGTGAAAAAATCGTATATCAGGGTAATCATATCTCGAGGGTACACTGTATAAGCAAAGCATTCATGCCTGGATGTAGCTGAACATGTCAGCATGGCAGTTGTAACTGCCCTCCCAAATATAGGAATGAAGTTCCGAACAGATGTATAGATGCATTTGTTGTGGTATATTTACATCTTAACATCGTGAAATTAGGTTTTTAAAACTTGATTAACATATGACATTTAGCTAATAAAACAATGTTAAATGTTGACAAGAATTGCAGAAACTAAAGACATAGATAAACAACATTAATCTAAAAAATAAAGGAATACGTATAGGTAGACATACCTTTTTCACTCCTTTCCAGGAGAGAGTTAGGTATACAATCAGTTTTATTTCTTTCTAGTTATTAAGAAGTCTACACTTTCTGATAGTATAATATGAAATGAATAAGACAACGGTTGCTTGAAATTTATATAAAATTGGAGGGAAATAATCGTATAGCAAATAGTGACAACATAAGGGCAGCAGTGATTTCATTTATTTCTTTTACTTTGTGGGGCAAAACTAAAAACAGCTATTTTTAAAGGTAGGAGGATGCTGAAGAGTGGTGAATCTTACCAAGGTAAACAATTAGAGCAGCTTGTGTTTGTCCATTTGAATATGAATCGGCAGCGATAAGGCTTTGGACTTGATTGCAGACTGGTTTGCACTTGTGGTTATATCATTACATTTATGGATTGACAGCTAGCTGATAATAAACAAGTTAACCAGAATTTACGTTATAAAATTTCACAATTATTATTCAAAAACATTACAGCAGTTGATTAGTCTTACTTATGGTGGAAAGTGGAAATTGTTGGAGGAAGGCACTCGAGCTTACACTAAAGGGTACCAACAAAACTCTAAAAAGTCAAACACCTCTTTGTTCCACCCTGTATGTTCAAAATTCCCCCAGGGGGCAATTCCCTCTTGGTTGGGAACCCCTGATTTAGCTATGGCTCTTTATTGCTGAACAAGTTACGGTATGAATATATAACATGCTCTTTTTTTCTCAAGACTACACTGCCTAATCCAAAATACAAACTTCAATTCCAATACACTCAAATTCACCCAAGTGCAACCACTATCAGCAGAACAAATAATCTCTCAAGAAGGGAGTTAAATTCAATGACGCGGGGTTATCAAGCCAAGCAGGTTAGTTAGTCACAAAAGCTTCAAATCATAGTTACCGTATCGAAGATGAGATAAAAATCTCTCTACTCACCCAATATTCTGTTTACTTACTCGTCTTTCCTTCAGTCATCAGTTATCGCAAATTTAACAGTTTTACTCGCAACCCAGTTCGTCTCAATCTATCTCATCTTCATTTAGCAAATCACCTTCATACTGACAATATCAGCATACCATATGACCTTCTCAGGTTTCGCCTCCATTACCACCGGGTTATCTGAAACTTTTGGCTTGGAACCAGCAAGCTGGTCGTCATTTCCGCTCTAAACTTTTGACTCAGAACCAGCGAACTGGTCGTTGTTGCCACTCTGAACTTTTAGCTCGGAACCAGCGAGCTAGTCGTCATTGCCACTCTTTCCGGAGCTTTCAGGTTGGACCTCCTTTTTGGGTTCCTCAACCTTACTCTTCTCAGAACTAGCATCTCTGCTAGGGACTACTCTCACAACGGAGGTTTCAGATTGGATCTCCATTTTGGATTCCTCAACCTTACTCTCCTTCCTGGTAGTCGTTACAGAACTCGCGTCCCTTGCACCCCTCCTCTGAGCCCTCTTTTGCTTTACAGCAGACAAGTGCAACAGAGCCTCTCTATACTCCTCACTCTTAATCTCCTCCTCCAACTCTCTTTTGTCTTTCTTTATAGCAGACAATGCGTGCTTGTACTGCTCCTCTACTTGCCTCCTTCAATGCAACAGCATAGCTTTCCTCTGCCCGATGGTAGTCTCAGTCGAAACAGACTCTGTCTCCATCTCTTCTGCAAAACTATCCATCTTTGCAACAAAGGGTAAACTCGAACTAGGCTTCTTCAACTTAGAGTCCGGTCCCCTATTGTTACCCTTCTCCACCCTACGCTTAATACCCGCTGCAATATCTCTATTGGAAGACCCACAAAAATTACAACCTTCAAGTCCATGGTCTAACTTCCCACGAAATCTACACAATGTCTTTTTGAAACCTACAGCATAATGTCCTTGAACTTTACATTTATAACAAATAAATCTAGGACACTGAGCAGCCTAATGGTCTCCAACGCTTTTGCAGACAACACACTTAATGTTACCTGGCTTACCGTACACTTCTTTCTTACCTTCGCCCTCATTCTTACCCGACTCGCTCACCTTCTGCTTATTAAACACCGTGTTACCCTCCGAATCCTTCGTCACCTTCACACCCCACCCCTGCCTCTACTTGCACTGCCGCTCTCGGCACCACCACCTCCCAGCGAATCGCCAGCACTATCCATAAGTGATAGTCCAGTGAGAAGTAAGATTTGTCAGATATCAATCTGAAACTATAACAAAAACATTTATAATATTCCATATCGTATTTCTTAGGTGGTTTACTAACTCGACCTGAGATAGTGACGGCAGGTCTTCTACTAAGAGGCACAAATCCACTTCTAGAATTTCTTCTAGGCAAACATTACTATTTTCTAGAACGAGTCTATTCTCAACAACAGAAGTCTCCTCTTCGTGTTCACCGATGTCGGGAGTTTCCTCTACGTGCTCAGCCACACCAGGTGTTTCCTGCCCTTGTTCAAGGAGCTCTAAATTAGGGATCATGTTCTCCTGACTATCAGATAAACCGTTGGCATTTTCTACTACTTCAGAGTTGTCATTTTTTTAGGAGTAGCTACCCAAGGGAAGACAATATCATCAGAAGAGTCAGACGATGTATTTTCGTCATCAGATTTCAACAAAAACAAATGTTTTCTATTTTTGCGTATTTCACTCATGCCTACATTGACCCAGTAACTTTCAGGAGATTTATCATTTCTCAAAACTATACTTTTTGAACCTACATCAGTAGAGGCTTTTACATAAACCATTTGACCATCTTTTAACTGGTCTAACTTAGAAACTATACTTTTTATCCCAACGTTTCCTAATTTTGTTTTTGTGGCTAACTTCATTTTCTTCAAACATTTCATAATCTTCATCACTTTCTAATGGAAAGCCCAAGTTTGATCTAATAGCTTGACTAAAAATCAGATTACTTGGCGTGTATCCTGAAGCCAAATGTGTAGTCCTATATGCAGACAAAGCCACATCTTTATCTCGACTTTTCTCTCATAATCCTTTAACAATTTTACGGCACTTTTTGCTAAACCATTAGAACAAGGATACCATGGGCTACTAGTAGTTAGAATGAAACCCATTTTATCTCAAAAGTTTTTAAATTGTTTACTAGCATGACAAGTTCCATTATCAAACCTGATAACGTTGGGTATACCAAATCGAGAAAACAGATACTTGAGTACTCAAATTATCTCTCTAGCAGTTTGAGATTCTATATGCAGACATTCTATCCACTTTGAATAATAGTCTATAGCTATCAGAAAATATTCATTATCAAACATAAGTATATCCGAACCAATCACCATAGGCTGGTGTTTGACTTTACTATGCATAATGCAAACATTACATCTATTTATATAATCTGCAATTTCCTTACTATAACCAGACAACCAAAAATGGCACTGAGCTCGTCTACGACGTTTCATTATGCCCTGATGACTTTCATGACAAATTTCCAAATACTTTAGTCTTAATGACTTAGGAATATACAGCCTAGAGTCATATAACAATATATTATTATAAATACTTAATCTCTCTCGATCCATATAAACCTATCAGTTCTTTATGAAAATCATCCAATTCAGATGGCCAACCAGATTAAAAATACTCTATACACTTGAGAGCGTCTGAATCTTTACTAACCTTTTCTCTTAGTTTCTCTTCTTTAACATCCCCATATTCAGAAGAGCAAACTATCGAGTTGACATAAGCTCCTACCTTATTACAAACAGTTTTACTTACCTCATCACAAACAGCTTCACTGTTTGGACGGCTAAGCAAATCAGCAATGAACATATCTTTTCCAGGAGTGTGAAAAATGTCATAATCATATTTCATTAGTCTTAACTTAAAACGTTGTCCTCTTACAGGTAGCTTAGACAAATCCTTTTCACCTAAAATTGCAATTAAAGGCTTGTGGTCAGTTTCTATTTCAAATTTTCTACCAACTAAATATTAATCAAACTTCCCACAAGCCCATACCGTAGCTAAAGTTTCCTTTTCAACCATGGCATATCTACCGTCAGTTTCAGTCAGTATCCTAGAAGCATATTCTACAGGTTGCCAAGCATCTTCTTCGTTATACTGTAACAAAACTGTGCCTAGTGCATTTCTACTAGCAACGGCAGAAACTCTATGTTTAGCATTTATTTCAAAAGTACATAATACTGGACTATTAGAAATTTCTTTTTCAACAGTTTATAAAGCTTCTTGTTGGTCAGGACCCCAAAACCATCCCGATTTACTACCCGTTACTCCATAAATCGCAGTACATAAACCAGCCAACCTTTTATTAAACTTATACAATCTGACAGGTTCAGCATTCCTATTTAAGTCAATACTGAAAATATCAGGCATTGTTCCTAGTCCCTCGAAAGTCTTAGGAAATTCCTTCAAGAGGTCAAATTTGTTAGCACAAAAAGCATTAATAACTGCTAACAAATTCAACCTCTTGCTCTTGGGCATACCTAAAAGATTTCTTCTAGAACCTTCAAGTATGTAAACAGAAGTATCAATAGCCCTGTAAGTACTTTTAATAGCTACATCAGCTACTCCTAAAACATTCAATCTATTTCCATCAGCTCCTTTCAAAATTTGCTCGGGTTCTTTTAAATTCAAGCCAAGTTTTCTACTAGCTTTTTCAGTCAGAGTGGACACATCGGCTCCTGTGTCAAAAGTAAAATCCATATCTTTACCATTTACAGATGAATTTCTGACAAATTTCTCGTCTAGTCAGCTGCTATTACTAGACTCAGAAGACCTTACTCTGGGAGTAGGACTTTTTCTTCTCTACCTTCACTACTTTCACTACTTTTGTACCTATCTCTCCTTTGACTCTTACGTACCTTGCAGTGCTTAATTGTGTGCCCTTTGGTAGCACAAAAATCACCTTACCTTGGGAAAAAATCTGATTTCATGTTCTCTCACTCCACAACCATAGCATTTATCTGCCGCTAAAGATGGATACCATCTAGAACTTTTGCCAGATCTATCATCATATCTCTTCTGGGAATACCTGTCTCTACTTCTCTTATGCCATTCAAGTGGTCTTTTTCTAATAGAGTCCCTAGATGAACTACTATAGTCTCTAGAGCTTCTATATTTACTATAGTCTTTATTGTATTTGCTTGATTTCCTATCCTTACCATACCCTCTAGATTTATATTTATCTCTAGAAGATACTCTATTCATTTCTTTTTCAATCTACGAATCAGAGTCAAGTTCAAATTGATTATCCTTGCCTTCTGATTTGTTTTCTACTGCATATACTTCCAACTTCACATTAAAATTGCCTGCTTCAAGTTTCCATAGCTCTTTCTGAATCTCTAGCTATTTTTTCAGCTCTCAATATACTTGAAAACTTAGTCCAATTCGAGTCATTTTGTTGCATCAGCTGGCATCGAAGAGAAGATTCTCTCATCTCATATACTGCAAAAGCTAAAGCAAATTCTTGTCTCAAAGCATCATGTTCAGTTCCAAAAGTCATTTTTCTTCTTAAATCTTCAATTCGTAATAAATAATCATTTTCATTTTCTCCTATAGCCTGACTAGCGGTTACCAATATCATTGTTGTAACATAAACAGTTTCTTAAGATTCATAAACAGTTTTCAAAAGTTCCATGGCTCCCTCGTATGTAGAAGTTGCAATCTTTTGATCAAAACCTAAAGATGTCAAAGCTGCTCTACCTGCCTTACCTATGGCATTCAACAAAGATACTAATTTCATTCTATCTCTAAATACATCAGCACTTTCTTCCTCACCATCCATTGTAACTTGTTCTTTACCTATTCTCAGTGTGATCATTTCAACGCTTAAATCAAACCATTTAACCAATTTTTCCATGATCCACTAACATCGTCGCTACTAATTACTAGTTTCGGAAAATCTTTAAAATTCAAATTTCTAGCCATATTCAAAATAGCTTAAACTTACCTCCGAACACCCTGCGGAACCTCTATAGTCCTGAGAGCATGATTAGAAATGATGATTAACTCCAAATGTCTTGGTCGTGTCTAGTACAGGTCTGATATCTTTTAATGATTTCCTGACATGTCAATTAGTGTCTTTTTCCTTGTGAGCTACTTCCACAGGTTTTTAAGCTGCTTGTATATGAGTATACAATGACTGTCTTTATTGCTGTTCCTCTAATGTATTAGGTGTCATGTTCATTGCAATAGTGCATATATGTCCCCGGTGTTTAGTCATTTCTCCATTATGCTATCTGCTTTTGCTAATATTTCTATACAACAACTGTACAGGAACAGGTAAATTTGATTTACTAAATAATTTTAATTTTTAAGCAGGCTTCTTTTAGGTGTAATAGTCAATTTGATGTGCTGTTGTTAGAGAGAAGTGCTCGGAAGGGAGAAGTTAAAAAAGGCACGTGATAGCCATGAATATTATGCCGAAGTGATGGCAAAAATCAAAAAGCTACTGAGAAGGGAATTGTGAAAGGTAACTATCGAATCCGAAACTTCTAATCGTAACTATTTGTTTATTTTATTCTATATATATATAAGCCAAGGTCATCCTATACTTCCTTTGATTTTTTTATAATATTGATTATATATATATGTATATATTATTTGCTGAATAATTTTAATTTATACGCAGGCCTCTTTTTAATGTGATAGTAAATTTTACGTGCTGTTGTTAGAAAAGACACGGAAAAGACAAGTTAAAAAAAAGTCGCATGATAACCGTGAATACTATGCTTAAGTGATAAAAAAGATCAAAAAAGCTACCGAGAAGAAAATTGTAAAAGGTAATTATTGATTCTGAAACTTTTGGTCATAAGTATTTATTTATTTTTCCCATATTAGCTAAGATCAGTTTATACTTCATAATTGTTTTAAGATATTGAACTACATGACTAATTCAAATTCATTGTGTTGTCATTGATTGCTCTCTCACAATCGTGCTGAACAAGTATAAATTTTTGTAATGAGAAAGCTATTCTTGTTTGAAGTGATTTGTAAGAACTTTTATGTTAGATATATTGTTGCCAAAGTCTGTTTTATGATCTTTTGCTGCTGTCACACCTTCTTTTCTTGACAAGTTTTAAAGGTTTCTAGTAGTTCCATCATTTAAATACGTAGGAGCTTTGGCTATACATTTTTCTCGATCTATTAAGTTTATTTTCCAGTAGTACTTCTGCAGTACTCTCATATATTTTATACGTTCTCTGGTTTCACTCATGTATACTGTAAGTCCTCATGCTCAAGCCGCGCGGCTTATGCTCAAAACCAGATGACTCACGAAAGAAAAAATACTCCAACAAGCCGCGTATGCCCACAGACCGCGGCTAATGACTGAGGTTTTGTCGTCCTTGACCCCTTCAGGAGCGAGAGTGTTGAGAAGGGTTTCGCTACACCCCGTCATTTTGAGTAAGAAAACAGGCTACATCAGTACATGCGAAAAGAGTTTTCTTTTACTTCCAAGTTCGAATTAAAATTCCTAAACCCTTGCATCAGGAACTTACTTGCTATGTCTCAGCTAGATTTTTATTGCGCTGTTAGAGGGCTTCACGTTTATGGAAAGATGCCGGTCCAGAATGAAACAGTTTTAATAACCTATGACTGTGATGAGTTAAACATTAGTGATAAATTCTTCTTTAGTCTAAAGTATTCCATAAATATGACCTTGAAAATAAACGAGTAGGTCGCCAAAATCCCGTACATAAAAGCGTATCATGACTGCGATTCTATGGTCATAGCGCGGAACTGAGCAGAGACCGCATTTATGGAGAAGTCGCCCTAAGCCTCACGTAAGTTTTACAAACTTAGTTTTAGCCGCGGCCTATGACCTTGAACCAGAAGCCGCGCCCAACGACAAACCGCGCGGCTTGAGCATAAGGACTTACGGTATGTATATAACATCAAACAGTGAGTTTTAGTAACTTCAGTTTTACGTCTGTTAAAATCATCTCTCATATTTATCGGTATGTATTTTATAATGTTGCTATTTTTACAGAATCTTTACCAGAATCTTTATCTGTACATCAAATCAGCCTGATTCACCGACTCCATGTGCATCAAGTTTGTCAGCAGGATCATCAAGCAATGTTGACTTGTCAAACATATCCACGGTCAACTCTGTCGATGAAGGTTTGGTAGCACATTCTTAAAAGTGATGAAAAAATGTCATATAGTGTGTACTAGTTTTAATTGAATGTTTGAATACTTAAAATGGTATAAGAATCATCGTAAACTTTGGTATACTGGCGTGGTGTGGCTTTAGTAAGCTCCGCGCAAAACTGTTTAAAGTCCAGGCTGAGGCGAGTTGCGCTTTACAAAAACATAAATTTGTTATCATAAGTTTTTCTTTGAAATGACTACCAAACGGTCACTCGGTACCAAATGCTGTTGTAGATATTCAAGAATATATTAACATAATTCGTCAAGCACTCCCTGACCCCCCGAAACGCTCAACGTTTATAGAATCTAGCAAAGTAAAATGGGACAGTGTTCGAGATGAACTACACGCTGCCTTTGCCATGGGCATATCTGTTCGACACATAAGCAAGATGAGTAAGTTTATCTATAGAACCCATAAAAGGTTGTATACATTTGTTGTAATTTTATATCCATGACAAATGCTATAATTGTGTTTGTTATTGATTTGTCATATTAGCATTGAGTTTGTAATGCTGGCTTTGTATTGTATAAATCAATGCATCATTATTACTGCGGTTTTAGGTGATCGTTTTAAATATCAATACGAAGATTGTCCCAAGTGCAGAGGAAAGATCAAATGGACAGGGCTGCCAGTTACTTTGAGTTTGATCTCAATAGATGGTAGGGAATAACTTTATAAACATTTTTATGTGTCAAATTTAAACCTACATCGCTATAATTTGCAAGTAGTATTGTTGCACTCAAACCTCTGCAAGCGCACTACTTTCAAGATATGTATGGTATATTGCATTGTATGTTTAAAGCACATAAGTTACATAATTTCTTTATCGTATATTTCAATACATCGGTCTTGGCTTTCGAATGAGGCAGTGTTTGACATTATGAGACAGACATTGGTTGGTGATTATAGGATTTCACCCAGAGTTCTACCGCAGAAATGTTCAATGGTATAGGCTCGAAAATTGTGATGTCACAATTTTCATATTCGATGTTGTGTGCTCTTACCGCTTATTTTATTGCTTACCGCTTATATTTATCAACTACGATAATTACGCTAATGGCACGCGAAGGTAGGAGAATTCCAGAGAACCAATAAAGATGACAAAGGAATCAGTGACGTTAGCTCTCCATGTGTGGGTTATTTCTATGATAAATAACTCAGATTTCAAGCGCCATACTATGTTTTCCCGATGATACTATGCACTAGCCCTATCTTTTTATTGTTATGTTGAGGGACCCAATTGAGACTACTGTAATTAATTTCAAGCATTGCGTGATCTCGCGAAAGTGCGATTGGCATATATTCTTAGGGCCACGCAACTGCAGGTCACAATTTGATCAATGTGATTTCATTATCTTTACGAATGACAGTTTATTTTGGGTGTAGTGGATTGAAGGTTGCAAATTCGAATCCTACGCAATGTAATATTTTTCCAAACCTTTAATTGTGGTTTCAGACAGACAAAAAGACACGACTCTAATGATAGCATAGATTGCACATGTTGCATATCATTCATTGAGTATGCTCACTTAATTATTCACTGAAAAAGAAACTGTTTAATTGCTTCACATCTGGTTAAAGTTGAGAATACTTTTGAAACTAGTTGAAATATGATTGGTTTTTATGACATGGTTATTTTTTCTTTAATTCAGAGTAGCAGAGGACATCCGGAACCTTATGCTTCTGCATGCCTTTGACAACGAGGACAAGCTGTTATCAACCTTTATGAGGTCACACGCTTGCATACCAGTAACACCTACTGGTAAAAAGCTCAACTTCCCACAAAATCTGATAAATCCAACAAGTCAGCTCGCTGTTCTCTACTGCAAAGGTACCAGCCAACCTGACAATGCAGAATTGACATCACAAGATAGTTTTAAAACAGTTTTTTTCAAATAAACATGAGTGTTGAATTTGCTTGTCATATTATTCTATTTTGACTATGTTTAGTTTGTGCACTTTTACTTAACTTTTAGTTGCTAATTCAAATATTATTGGTTCAGATATAATGAAAGTGTTAAGCTTTTGTAAGTAATGTTGACATTTACCAGTACAAGTTACTTCTTTATTCTATAAGTCAAACAATCATTGTACCCGATATATTGTTAGGTTCTATGGTATCTTATCTATTATGAAGCTTTACGGTACCTGATATATTGTAAGGCTCTGTAGTACCTGATGTATCGTAAGGTTTTTGGTACTTGATCAATTGTAAGGCTTTATGGTACCTGATCATTTGCAAAGTTCTATGGGAACTGAGCTGTTGTCAGGTTCGCCCTTCATACAGTTAGAGTACAGCAAATGTTGTATCGATAACTAACCATTAGATTTGGAAGGTTGAAGTAGAGTAATAAAACTATGATGGTAAAATCTCATGGTAAAGACAGTGACGGCTGTATTTATACTTTAATACATTTTTTGTGCTCCGCTAGGTAACTTTATGTTTACACATAGAGTTACCTAGCGTAGCACAAAAATACAGTTCAAGTTGATATTACTTACTGCTGTGACAAAACATCTATTACTAGTAGTTAATAACACAACAGATCTGTTATAATTTTTTCAGGTGGTAAACTGTTGAGCTGCTATACACTGTTGCACTATAGAACTGTCACATTTCCCTGGTTTCTTTAGTGCTCGCCGAGGAGGAATGTCAGTTATACCTAAACTTTCATGCCAAGTTCTATACCTGCACCATCTGCAGTTGTCGCCAACCGATAGATTGTGACAATTTTGAAGGCAGTTCCGATCAGCAAGAGTATAAATTCATGAATTGCGAAATAATGATTCAGCTTGAGGTACGTTCCTAGAGTTGTTCCATTTTTCCTGACTAAAGGTAATTTTTATTTTGCGTGTAAACTTTAAAAAGTGGCTAACATTGATAGAAAGCTATGTATTTTTTCGATTGTAAGGTTCTATGGTACCTGATCAATTGTAAAGTTTTATGATATCTGATATATTATAAGGTTCTATGGTATCTAATCTATTTCGGTGTAGTGGATTGAAGGTTGCAAATTCGAATCCTACGCAATGTAATTTTTTTTCAAACCTTTAATTGTGATTTCAGACTGACAAAAGGACACGACTCTTATGATAGCATAGATTGCACATGTTGCATATTATTCATTGAGTATGCTCACTTAATTATTCACTGAAAAAGAAACTGTTTAATTGCTTCACATCTGGTTAAAGTTGAGAATACTTCTGAAACTAGTTGACATATGATTGGTTTTTATGACATGGTTATTTTTTCTTCAATTCAGAGTAGCAGAGGACATCCGGAACCTTATGCTTCTGCATGCCTTTGACAGCGAGGACAAGCTGTTATCAACCTTAAGGAGGTCACACGCTTGCATACCAGTAACACCTACTGGTAAAAAGCTCAACTTCCCACAAGATCTGATAAATCCAACAAGTCAGCTCGCTGTTCTCTACTGCAAAGGTACCAGCCAACCTAACAATGCAGAATTGACATCACAAGATAGTTTTAAAACAGTTTTTTTCAAATAAACATGAGTGTTGAATTTGCTTGTCATATTATTCTATTTTGACTATGTTTAGTTTGTGCACTTTTACTTAACTTGTAGTTGCTCATTCAAATAATATTGGTTCAGATATAGTGAAAGTGTTAAGCTCTTGTAAGTAATGCTAATATTTACCAGTACAAGTTACTTCTTTATTCTATAAGTCAAACAATCATCTATTGTACCTGATATATTGTTAGGTTCTATGGTATCTTATCTATTATGAAGCTTTATGGTACCTGATAAATTGTAAGGCTCTGTAGTACCTGATGTATCGTAAGGTTTTTGGTAGTTGATCAATTGTAAGGCTCTATGGCACCTGATCATTTGCAAAGTTCTATGGTAACTGAGCTGTTGTCAGGTTCGCCCTTCATACAGTTAGAGTACAGCAAATGTTGTATCGATAACTAACCATTAGATTTGGAAGGTTGAAGTAGAGTAATAAAACTATGATGGTAAAATCTTATTGGTAAAGACAGTGACGGCTGTATTTATACTTTAATACATTTTTGTGCTCCGCTAGGTAACTCTATGTTCACACATAGAGTTACCTAGCGTAGCACAAAAATACAGTTCAAGTTGATATTACTTTCTGCTGTGACAAAACATCTATTACTAGTAGTTAGTAACACAAAAGATCTGTTATTTTTTTACCACCATGTTAGCTTCTATTGTGGTAAACTGTTGAGCTGCTATACACTGTTGCACTAGGTAAGGTTTTTCGTAAGGTTTTTGGTGCTTGGTCAATTGTAAAGTTTTATGATATCTGATATATTATAAGGTTCATTGGTATCTGATATATTGTAAGGTTCTATGGTATCTAATTTATTTGGGTGTAGTGGATTGAAGGTTGCAAATTCGAATCTTACGCAATGTAATATTTTTCCAAACCTTTAATTGTGGTTTCAGACAGACAAAATGACACGACTCTTATGATAGCATAGATTGCACATGTTGCATATTATTCATTGAGGATGCTCACTTAATTATTCACTGAAAAAGAAACTGTTTTATTGCTTCACATCTGGTTAAAGTTGAAAATACTTTTGAAACTAGTTGACATATGATTGGTTTTTATGACATGGTTATTATTTTTTTTTAATTCAGAGTAGCAGAGGACATCCGGAAGCTTATGCTTCTGCATGCCTTTGACAGTGAGGACTGTTGTAATGATATTAGTACAAGTGTGAGTTATCCTCTCATGTTTATGTTTTCATTAAGAGTAGACAACTCTTGCATTTAACGAGCACATTATATTCATGTCTGGGGATCACCATGTGTTTTCGGTTAAATACAAAATTAAAGAAAAACGATCTTATATCGCTCTCGTTATAATCCAAGCCATCCTTTCCATCTGTGTAATACAACATGGTGGCAGCGGTCTAAACTTGTTCTTGGGTGTCATGCAAGGTGTTTCGCCTCCACACGGCTTAGATCTGAGGGCTGATGATCTCTCTGGAGAGTGGAGAAAATGGTCCATATCATTTGAAGATTATTTGCTGGCCATAGATTTGGTGGCAACAAGCAAGGCTGCAGAAAAAAGGAAGCTTGCCTTGTTCAGACATGTAGGAGGTGAAGATGTAAGGGAAGTATATTCACAGCTGGAATTTACAACTGACCTGATGAAAATGGTCTGATTCACGAGATAGAAGAAGGAACAGAGGGGAGGAAGTTAAATGACGTGTTAAAGAAATTTCAAGATTATTGCAACCCAAGGTCCGGAACTATAGTGAATAGATTTCAATTCCACGGCTGCACTCAGTCAGGTGAGTCATGTGATGTATATCTTATGAGGCTGAAGAGGCTAGCTGAAGGGTGTCAGTTTGAAACCCAGAGGGATTTACTCATCAGAGATAAACTACTCTTTGGAATGGATGATGTGAAGCTTCGTTATAAGCTAATGAGAGAGCCTGATGAGAAGCTCACTTTAGAGTACGTTGTCAAGGCAATTCGAGTGCAAGAAATGGCAGTCAAGTTCAAAAATGTGACTGCCACCCCACAGCAAGAAAAGCAGGAAATCAAGGATGGAGATATTGAGGTAGTAAGGAGTGAAAGGAAAAGCTGGAAAACCAAACCAGCAATAAAAACAGTTGGTGGAGGTTTTTGTGGCAGATGTGGAAGGAATCATAGCAAGCAAGTAAGGTGCCCCGCTATGGGTCAAAAATGCAGAAACTGTGATAAATTTAACCACTTTGCCAGACAGTGCAGAGGAAGAGCAGAAATAAATGCTCTAAAAGAAGATGAAACTGAGGTTCAGGAGGAGGTTTATTTAGGGGAAATAAACCTAGTGGAGTCCATCAACACAGGAGCATGGCATTCTACAGTCAAAGTAGACACAAGCTTGAAGAAGGGGCAAACAGCCAGCTTTAAATTGGACACTGGGGCTGCACTAAGTGTTTGTGGACCAAATCACTTCAAAGGGAGATTGGAGCCTTCAACTAAAAGATTATACGGGGCAGGTAAAACACAGTTAAATTGCTTAGGGGTTATAGGATGCCGCATCCAAGCTGGTAAATTTGCCACAAAAGAAGATATATATGTAGTTGAGAATCAACAGACACCATTGCTGAGCAGAAAAGCCTGTGAAACACTACAGTTAATATCAGTGGATGTTGACAGATGTGAAGTGAGTGATGTGAATGTGGACCAGCGTGAAGAGTGAACATACCATCACACTAAAGGAGGATGCCATACCTTTTGCCATACACGTCCCTAGACCAATAGCATTCCCGCTAAAGAAACAAGCAGAGCAAGCATTAGATGAGATGGTGAAGGATGGAGTCATCACGCCAATTACTGAAGCAACACCCTGGGTTGCACCAATGGTCGTTGTACCAAAAAAATGGCCAAGACAAAGTTAGAATTTGTACAGACTTCACCCAACTCAACAAATATGTCATGAGGGAAATTCATCCAATGGCCACTGTAGAGAGCGGTCTTGCTAGTCTGGGAAACGGTGTAAAGTTTTCAAAAATTGATGCTAACAATGGATCTTTTCAGATACCACTCAGTCAAGAGTCAAAAAAGTGTACTACTTTTTTGACTCATAAGGAAAGATACATGTATGAAAGACTTCCCCAAGGCCTTTGTAGTGCCCCGGAAAGATTTTCAGCAGAAATGAATAGAATGCTGAATGGGAATGAAGGAGTGATAGTTCATATGGACGATGTGTGTGTATTTGGAGAAACGGAAGAGAAACATGACAAAAGTTTGGAGCTGGTCCTGGCCGCAATCAAGACGGCGGGTATGACACTGAACAAGTCAAAATGTAAGTTTGGTCAAAAAAGTGTGGAGTTTCTTGGGTATATCATCTCCAAGGAAGGTATAAGCGCTGTACCGCGAATACAAGGAATACAAGACTTTCCCAAACCCACTTCCGTGACAGCTGTAAGAAGTTTCCTTGGTCTTGCAAATCAATATGCACGCTTCTCAGAGAAGCTGGCTGAGAAGAGTGCCCCCTAGAAATGCTCCAATTGAGCTAATTAGCTTATTGTGAGAATATTACAAACGTCTGACAAAACTGAAAAATGTAAATGTCCAATTTCAACCAAACATGCTAGAAATGCTCCAATTGAGCTAATTAGCTTATTGTGAGAATATTACAAACGTCTGACAAAACTGAAAAATGTAATATTCCAATTTCAACCAAACATGCTAGAAATGCTCAAATTGCGCAAATAAGCCTACTGTAAGAATTTTACAAGCGTCTGACAAAACTGAAAAATGTAAATTTCCAATTTCAACCAAACATGCTAGAAATGCTCCAATTGAGCTAATTAGCTTATTGTGAGAATATTACAAACGTCTGACAAAACTGAAAAATGTAAATTTCCAATTTCAACCAAACAAGCTAGAAATGCTCCAATTGAGCTAATTAGCTTATTGTGAGAATATTACAAACGTCTGACCAAACTGAAAAATGTAAATTTCCAATTTCAACCAAACATGCTAGAAATGCTCCAATTGAGCTAATTAGCTTATTGTGAGAATATTACAAACGTCTGACAAAACTGAAAAATGTAAATTTCCAATTTCAACCAAACATGCTAGAAATGTTCCAATTGAGCTAATTAGCTTATTGTGAGAATATTACAAACGTCTGACAAAACTGAAAAATGTAAATTTCCAATTTCAACCAAACATGCTAGAAATGCTCAAATTGCGCATATAAGCCTACTGTAAGAATTTTACAAACGTCTGACAAAACTGAAAAATTTAAATTTCCAATTTCAACCAAACATGCTAGAAATGCTCCAATTGAGCTAATTAGCTTATTTTGAGAATATTACAAACGTCTGACAAAACTGAAAAATGTAAATTTCCAATTTCAACCAAACATGCTAGAAATGCTCCAATTGAGCTAATTAGCTTATTGTGAGAATATTGCAATTGTCTGACAAAAGCGAAAAATGTAAATTTCCAATTTCAACCAAACATGCTAGAAATGCTCCATTTGAGCTAATTAGCTTTTTGTGAGAATATTACAAACGTCTGACAAAACTGATAAATGTAAATTTCCAATTTCAACCAAACATGCTAGAAATGCTCCAATTGAGCTAATTAGCTTATTGTGAGAATATTACAAACGTCTGACAAAACTGAAAAATGTAAATTTCCAATTTCAACCAAACATGCTAGAAATGCTCCAATTGAGCTAATTAGCTTATTGTGAGAATATTACAAACGTCTGACAAAACTGAAAAATGTAAATTTCCAATTTCAACCAAACATGCTAGAAATGCTCCAATTGAGCTAATTAGCTTATTGTGAGAATATTACAAACGTATGACAAAACTGAAAAATGTAAATTTCCAATTTCAACTAAACATGCTAGAAATGCTCCAATTGAGCTAATTAGCTTATTGTGAGAATATTGCAATTGTCTGACAAAAGTGAAAAATGTAAATTTCCAATTTCAACCAAACATGCTAGAAATGCTCCAATTGAGCTAATTAGCTTATTGTGAGAATATTGCAATTGTCTGAGAAAAGCGAAAAATGTAAAGTTCCAATTTCAACCAAACATGCTAGAAATGCTCCAATTGAGCTAATTAGCTTATTGTGAGAATATTACAAACGTCTGACAAAGCTGAAAAATGTAAATTTCCAATTTCAACCAAACATGCTAGAAATGCTCCAATTGAGCTAATTAGCTTATTGTGAGAATATTGCAATTGTCTGACAAAAGTGAAAAATGTAAATTTCCAATTTCAACCAAACATGCTAGAAATGCTCCAATTGAGCTAATTACCTTATTGTGAGAATATTACAAACGTCTGACAAAACTGAAAAATGTAAATTTCCAATTTCAACCAAACATGCTAGAAATGCTCAAATTGCGCAAATAAGCCTACTGTAAGAATTTTACAAACGTCTGACAAAGCTGAAAAATGTAAATTTCCAATTTCAACCAAACATGCTAGAAATGCTCCAATTGAGCTAATTAGCTTATTGAGAGAATATTGCAATTGTCTGACAAAAGTGAAAAATGCAAATTTCCAATTTCAACTAAACATGCTAGAAATGCTCCAATTGAGCTAATTAGCTTATTTTGAGAATATTACAAACGTCTGACAAAACTGAAAAATGTAAATTTCCAATTTCAACCAAACATGCTAGAAATGCTCCAAATGCGGAAATAAGCTTACTGTAAGAAGTGTACAAACGTCTGACAAAACTGAAAAATGTAAATTTCCAATTTCAACCAAACATGCTAGAAATGCTCCAATTGAGCTAATTAGCTTATTGTGAGAATATTACAAACGTCTGACAAAACTGAAAAATGTAAATTTCCAATTTCAACCAAACATGCTAGAAATGCTCCAATTGAGCTAATTAGCTTATTGTGAGAATATTGCAATTGTCTGACAAAAGCGAAAAATGTAAATTTCCAATTTCAACCAAACATGCTAGAAATGCTCCAATTGAGCTAATTAGCTTATTGTGAGAATATTACAAACGTCTGACAAAAGTGAAAAATGTAAATTTCCAATTTCAACCAAACATGCTAGAAATGCTCAAATTGCGCATATAAGCCTACTGTAAGAATTTTACAAACGTCTGACAAAACTGAAAATTTTAAATTTCCAATTTCAACCAAACATGCTAGAAATGCTCCAATTGAGCTAATTAGCTTATTGAGAGAATATTGCAATTGTCTGACAAAAGTGAAAAATGTAAATTTTCAATTTCAACCAAACATGCTAGAAATGCTCCAATTGAGCTAATTAGCTTATTGTGAGAATAATACAAACGTCTGACAAAACTGAAAAATGTAATATTCCAATTTCAACCAAACATGCTAGAAATGCTCAAATTGCGCAAAGAAGCCTACTGTAAGAATTTTACAAACGTCTGACAAAACTGAAAAATTTAAATTTCCAATTTTAACCAAACATGCTAGAAATGCTCCAATTGAGCTAATTAGCTTATTGAGAGAATATTGCAATTGTCTGACAAAAGTGAAAAATGTAAATTTTCAATTTCAACCAAACATGCTAGAAATGCTCCAATTGAGCTAATTAGCTTATTGTGAGAATATTACAAACGTCTGACAAAACTGAAAAATGTGAATTTCCAATTTCAACCAAACATGCTAGAAATGCTCCAATTGAGCTAATTAGCTTATTGTGAGAATATTACAAACGTCTGACAAAAGTGAAAAATGTAAATTTCCAATTTCAACCAAACATGCTAGAAATGCTCCAATTGAGCTAATTAGCTTATTGTGAGAATATTACAAACGTCTGACAAAACTGAAAAATGTAAATTTCCAATTTCAACTAAACATGCTAGAAATGCTCCAATTGAGCTAATTAGCTTATTGTGAGAATATTACAAACGTCTGACAAAACTGAAAAATGTAAATTTCCAATTTCAACCAAACATGCTAGAAATGCTCCAATTGAGCTAATTAGCTTATTGTGAGAATATTACAAACGTCTGACAAAACTGAAAAATGTAAATTTCCAATTTCAACCAAACATGCTAGAAATGCTCAAATTGCGCAAAGAAGCCTACTGTAAGAATTTTACAAACGTCTGACAAAACTGAAAAATGTAAATTTCCAATTTCAACCAAACATGCTAGAAATGCTCCAATTGAGCTAATTAGCTTATTGGGAGAATATTGCAATTGTCTGACAAAAGTGAAAAATGCAAATTTCCAATTTCAACTAAACATGCTAGAAATGCTCCAATTGAGCTAATTAGCTTATTGTGAGAATATTACAAACGTCTGAAAAAACTGAAAAATGTAAATTTCCAATTTCAACCAAACATGCTAGAAATGCTCCAATTGAGCTAATTAGCTTATTGAGAGAATATTGCAATTGTCTGACAAAAGTGAAAAATGCAAATTTCCAATTTCAACTAAACATGCTAGAAATGCTCCAATTGAGCTAATTAGCTTATTGTGATAATATTACAAACGTCTGAAAAAACTGAAAAATGTAAATTTCCAATTTCAACCAAACATGCTAGAAATGTTCCAATTGAGCTAATTAGCTTATTGTGAGAATATTACGAACGTCTGACAAAAGTGAAAAATGTAAATTTCCAATGTCAACCAAACATGCTAGAAATGCTCAAATTGCGCATATAAGCCTACTGTAAGAATTTTACAAACGTCTGACAAAACTGAAAAATTTAAATTTCCAATTTCAACTAAACATGCTAGAAATGCTCCAATTGAGCTAATTAGCTTATTGTGAGAATATTACAAACGTCTGACAAAACTGAAAAATTTAAATTTCCAATTTCAACCAAACATGCTAGAAATGCTCCAATTGAGCTAATTAGCTTATTGTGAGAATATTGCAATTGTCTGACAAAAGCGAAAAATGTAAATTTCCAATTTCAACCAAACATGCTAGAAATGCTCCAATTGAGCTAATTAGCTTATTGTGAGAATATTACAAACGTCTGACAAAAGTGAAAAATGTAAATTTCCAATTTCAACCAAACATGCTAGAAATGCTCAAATTGCACATATAAGCCTACTGTAAGAATTTTACAAACGTCTGACAAAACTGAAAAATTTAAATTTCCAATTTCAACCAAACATGCTAGAAATGCTCCAATTGAGCTAATTAGCTTATTGTGAGAATATTACAAACGTCTGACAAAACTGAAAAATGTAATTTTTCAATTTCAACCAAACATGCTAGAAATGCTCCAAATGCGGAAATAAGCTTACTGTAAGAAGTGTACAAACGTCTGACAAAACTGAGAAATGTAAATTTCCAATTTCAACCAAACATGCTAGAAATGCTCCAATAGAGCTAATTAGCTTATTGTGAGAATATTACAAACGTATGACAAAACTGAAAAATGTAAATTTCCAATTTCAACCAAACATGCTAGAAATGCTCCAAATGCGGAAATAAGCTTACTGTAAGAAGTGTACAAACGTCTGACAAAACTGGGAAATGTAAATTTCCAATTTCAACCAAACATGCTAGAAATGCTCCAATTGAGCTAATTAGCTTATCGTTAGAATATTGCAATTGTCTGACAAAAGTGAAAAATGCGAAATTCCAATTTCAACTAAACATGCTAGAAATGCTCCAATTGAGCTAATTAGCTTATTTTGAGAATATTACAAACGTCTGACAAAACTGAAAAATGTAAATTTCCAATTTCAACCAAACATGCTAGAAATGCTCCAAATGCGGAAATAAGCTTACTGTAAGAAGTGTACAAACGTCTGACAAAACTGAGAAATGTAAATTTCCAATTTCAACCAAACATGCTAGAAATGCTCCAATTGAGCTAATTAGCTTATTGTGAGAATATTACAAACGTCTGACAAAAGTGAAAAATGTAAAGTTCCAATTTCAACCAAACATGCTAGAAATGCTCCAATTGAGCTAATTAGCTTATTGTGAGAATATTGCAATTGTCTGACAAAAGCGAAAAATGTAAATTTCCAATTTCAACCAAACATGCTAGAAATGCTCCAATTGAGCTAATTAGCTTATTGTGAGAATATTACAAACGTCTGACAAAACTGAAAAATGTAAATTTCCAATTTCAACCAAACATGCTAGAAATGCTCCAATTGAGCTAATTAGCTTATTGTGAGAATATTGCAATTTTCTGACAAAAGTGAAAAATGTAAATTTCCAATTTCAACCAAACATGCTAGAAATGCTCCAATTGAGCTAATTAGCTTATTGTGAGAATATTACAAACGTGTGACAAAACTGAAAAATGTAAATTTCCAATTTCAACCAAACATGCTAGAAATGCTCAAATTGCGCATATAAGCCTACTGTAAGAATTTTACAAACGTCTGACAAAACTGAAAAATTTAAATTTCCAATTTCAACCAAACATGCTAGAAATGCTCCAATTGAGCTAATTAGCTTATTGTGAGAATATTACAAATGTCTGACAAAACTGAAAAATGTGAATTTCCAATTTCAACCAAACATGCTAGAAATGCTCCAATTGAGCTAATTAGCTTATTGTGAGAATATTACAAATGTCTGACAAAAGTGAAAAATGTAAATTTCCAATTTCAACCAAACATGCTAGAAATGCTCCAATTGAGCTAATTAGCTTATTGTGAGAATATTACAAACGTCTGACAAAACTGAAAAATGTAAATTTCCAATTTCAACTAAACATGCTAGAAATGCTCCAATTGAGCTAATTAGCTTATTGTGAGAATATTACAAACGTCTGACAAAACTGAAAAATGTAAATTTCCAATTTCAACCAAACATGCTAGAAATGCTCCAATTGAGCTAATTAGCTTATTGTGAGAATATTACAAACGTCTGACAAAACTGAAAAATGTAAATTTCCAATTTCAACCAAACATGCTAGAAATGCTCAAATTGCGCAAAGAAGCCTACTGTAAGAATTTTACAAACGTCTGACAAAACTGAAAAATGTAAATTTCCAATTTCAACCAAACATGCTAGAAATGCTCCAATTGAGCTAATTAGCTTATTGGGAGAATATTGCAATTGTCTGACAAAAGTGAAAAATGCAAATTTCCAATTTCAACTAAACATGCTAGAAATGCTCCAATTGAGCTAATTAGCTTATTGTGAGAATATTACAAACGTCTGAAAAAACTGAAAAATGTAAATTTCCAATTTCAACCAAACATGCTAGAAATGCTCCAATTGAGCTAATTAGCTTATTGAGAGAATATTGCAATTGTCTGACAAAAGTGAAAAATGCAAATTTCCAATTT
Source organism: Watersipora subatra (assembly GCF_963576615.1). Taxonomy (NCBI): domain Eukaryota; kingdom Metazoa; phylum Bryozoa; class Gymnolaemata; order Cheilostomatida; family Watersiporidae; genus Watersipora; species Watersipora subatra. Next base: position 41,506,833 of record NC_088710.1, on the reverse strand, counting down.
CAACTAACCATCCTAGAAATGCTCTAATTGAGCTAATTAGCTTATTTTGATAATATTACAAACGTCTGAAAAAACTGAAAAATGTAAATTTCCAATTTCAACCAAACATGCTAGAAATGTTCCAGTTGAGCTAATTAGCTTATTGTGAGAATATTACGAACGTCTGACAAAAGTGAAAAATGTAAATTTCCAATGTCAACCAAACATGCTAGAAATGCTCAAATTGAGCATATAAGCCTACTGTAAGAATTTTACAAACGTCTGACAAAACTGAAAAATTTAAATTTCCAATTTCAACTAAACATGCTAGAAATGCTCCAATTGAGCTAATTAGCTTATTGTGAGAATATTACAAACGTCTGACAAAACTGAAAAATTTAAATTTCCAATTTCAACCAAACATGCTAGAAATGCTCCAATTGAGCTAATTAGCTTATTGTGAGAATATTGCAATTGTCTGACAAAAGCGAAAAATGTAAATTTCCAATTTCAAACAAACATGCTAGAAATGCTCCAATTGAGCTAATTAGCTTATTGTGAGAATATTACAAACGTCTGACAAAAGTGAAAAATGTAAATTTCCAATTTCAACCAAACATGCTAGAAATGCTCAAATTGCACATATAAGCCTACTGTAAGAATTTTACAAACGTCTGACAAAACTGAAAAATTTAAATTTCCAATTTCAACCAAACATGCTAGAAATGCTCCAATTGAGCTAATTAGCTTATTGTGAGAATATTACAAACGTCTGACAAAACTGAAAAATGTAATTTTCCAATTTCAACCAAACATGCTAGAAATGCTCCAAATGCGGAAATAAGCTTACTGTAAGAAGTGTACAAACGTCTGACAAAACTGAGAAATGTAAATTTCCAATTTCAACCAAACATGCTAGAAATGCTCCAATAGAGCTAATTAGCTTATTGTGAGAATATTACAAACGTATGACAAAACTGAAAAATGTAAATTTCCAATTTCAACCAAACATGCTAGAAATGCTCCAAATGCGGAAATAAGCTTACTGTAAGAAGTGTACAAACGTCTGACAAAACTGGGAAATGTAAATTTCCAATTTCAACCAAACATGCTAGAAATGCTCCAATTGAGCTAATTAGCTTATCGTTAGAATATTGCAATTGTCTGACAAAAGTGAAAATTGCGAAATTCCAATTTCAACTAAACATGCTAGAAATGCTCCAATTGAGCTAATTAGCTTATTTTGAGAATATTACAAACGTCTGACAAAACTGAAAAATGTAAATTTCCAATTTCAACCAAACATGCTAGAAATGCTCCAAATGCGGAAATAAGCTTACTGTAAGAAGTGTACAAACGTCTGACAAAACTGAGAAATGTAAATTTCCAATTTCAACCAAACATGCTAGAAATGCTCCAATTGAGCTAATTAGCTTATTGTGAGAATATTACAAACGTCTGACAAAAGTGAAAAATGTAAAGTTCCAATTTCAACCAAACATGCTAGAAATGCTCCAATTGAGCTAATTAGCTTATTGTGAGAATATTGCAATTGTCTGACAAAAGCGAAAAATGTAAATTTCCAATTTCAACCAAACATGCTAGAAATGCTCCAATTGAGCTAATTAGCTTATTGTGAGAATATTACAAACGTCTGACAAAACTGAAAAATGTAAATTTCCAATTTCAACCAAACATGCTAGAAATGCTCCAATTGAGCTAATTAGCTTATTGTGAGAATATTGCAATTTTCTTACAAAAGTGAAAAATGTAAATTTCCAATTTCAACCAAACATGCTAGAAATGCTCCAATTGAGCTAATTAGCTTATTGTGAGAATATTACAAACGTGTGACAAAACTGAAAAATGTAAATTTCCAATTTCAACCAAACATGCTAGAAATGCTCAAATTGCGCATATAAGCCTACTGTAAGAATTTTACAAACGTCTGACAAAACTGAAAAATTTAAATTTCCAATTTCAACCAAACATGCTAGAAATGCTCCAATTGAGCTAATTAGCTTATTGTGAGAATATTACAAACGTCTGACAAAACTGAAAAATGTAAATTTCCAATTTCAACCAAACATGCTAGAAATGCTCAAATTGCGCAAAGAAGCCTACTGTAAGAATTTTACAAACGTCTGACAAAACTGAAAAATTTAAATTTCCAATTTCAACCAAACATGCTAGAAATGCTCCAATTGAGCTAATTAGCTTATTGTGAGAATATTACAAACGTCTGACAAAACTGAAAAATGTAAATTTCCAATTTCAACCAAACATGCTAGAAATGCTCCAATTGAGCTAATTAGCTTATTGTGAGAATATTACAAACGTCTGACAAAACTGAAAAATGTGAATTTCCAATTTCAACCAAACATGCTAGAAATGCTCCAATTGAGCTAATTAGCTTATTGTGAGAATATTACAAACGTCTGACAAAAGTGAAAAATGTAAATTTCCAATTTCAACCAAACATGCTAGAAATGCTCCAATTGAGCTAATTAGCTTATTGTGAGAATATTACAAACGTCTGACAAAAGTGAAAAATGTAAAGTTCCAATTTCAACCAAACATGCTAGAAATGCTCCAATTGAGCTAATTAGCTTATTGTGAGAATATTACAAACGTCTGACAAAACTGAAAAATGTAATTTTCCAATTTCAACCAAACATGCTAGAAATGCTCCAAATGCGGAAATAAGCTTACTGTAAGAAGTGTACAAACGTCTGACAAAACTGAGAAATGTAAATTTCCAATTTCAACCAAACATGCTAGAAATGCTCCAATAGAGCTAATTAGCTTATTGTGAGAATATTACAAACGTATGACAAAACTGAAAAATGTAAATTTCCAATTTCAACCAAACATGCTAGAAATGCTCCAAATGCGGAAATAAGCTTACTGTAAGAAGTGTACAAACGTCTGACAAAACTGGGAAATGTAAATTTCCAATTTCAACCAAACATGCTAGAAATGCTCCAATTGAGCTAATTAGCTTATCGTTAGAATATTGCAATTGTCTGACAAAAGTGAAAATTGCGAAATTCCAATTTCAACTAAACATGCTAGAAATGCTCCAATTGAGCTAATTAGCTTATTTTGAGAATATTACAAACGTCTGACAAAACTGAAAAATGTAAATTTCCAATTTCAACCAAACATGCTAGAAATGCTCCAAATGCGGAAATAAGCTTACTGTAAGAAGTGTACAAACGTCTGACAAAACTGAGAAATGTAAATTTCCAATTTCAACCAAACATGCTAGAAATGCTCCAATTGAGCTAATTAGCTTATTGTGAGAATATTACAAACGTCTGACAAAAGTAAAAAATGTAAAGTTCCAATTTCAACCAAACATGCTAGAAATGCTCCAATTGAGCTAATTAGCTTATTGTGAGAATATTGCAATTGTCTGACAAAAGCGAAAAATGTAAATTTCCAATTTCAACCAAACATGCTAGAAATGCTCCAATTGAGCTAATTAGCTTATTGTGAGAATATTACAAACGTCTGACAAAACTGAAAAATGTAAATTTCCAATTTCAACCAAACATGCTAGAAATGCTCCAATTGAGCTAATTAGCTTATTGTGAGAATATTGCAATTTTCTTACAAAAGTGAAAAATGTAAATTTCCAATTTCAACCAAACATGCTAGAAATGCTCCAATTGAGCTAATTAGCTTATTGTGAGAATATTACAAACGTGTGACAAAACTGAAAAATGTAAATTTCCAATTTCAACCAAACATGCTAGAAATGCTCAAATTGCGCATATAAGCCTACTGTAAGAATTTTACAAACGTCTGACAAAACTGAAAAATTTAAATTTCCAATTTCAACCAAACATGCTAGAAATGCTCCAATTGAGCTAATTAGCTTATTGTGAGAATATTACAAACGTCTGACAAAACTGAAAAATGTAAATTTCCAATTTCAACCAAACATGCTAGAAATGCTCAAATTGCGCAAAGAAGCCTACTGTAAGAATTTTACAAACGTCTGACAAAACTGAAAAATTTAAATTTCCAATTTCAACCAAACATGCTAGAAATGCTCCAATTGAGCTAATTAGCTTATTGTGAGAATATTACAAACGTCTGACAAAACTGAAAAATGTAAATTTCCAATTTCAACCAAACATGCTAGAAATGCTCCAATTGAGCTAATTAGCTTATTGTGAGAATATTACAAACGTCTGACAAAACTGAAAAATGTGAATTTCCAATTTCAACCAAACATGCTAGAAATGCTCCAATTGAGCTAATTAGCTTATTGTGAGAATATTACAAACGTCTGACAAAAGTGAAAAATGTAAATTTCCAATTTCAACCAAACATGCTAGAAATGCTCCAATTGAGCTAATTAGCTTATTGTGAGAATATTACAAACGTCTGACAAAAGTGAAAAATGTAAAGTTCCAATTTCAACCAAACATGCTAGAAATGCTCCAATTGAGCTAATTAGCTTATTGTGAGAATATTGCAATTGTCTGACAAAAGCGAAAAATGTAAATTTCCAATTTCAACCAAACATGCTAGAAATGCTCCAATTGAGCTAATTAGCTTATTGTGAGAATATTACAAACGTCTGACAAAACTGAAAAATGTAAATTTCCAATTTCAACCAAACATGCTAGAAATGCTCCAATTGAGCTAATTAGCTTATTGTGAGAATATTGCAATTTTCTGACAAAAGTGAAAAATGTAAATTTCCAATTTCAACCAAACATGCTAGAAATGCTCCAATTGAGCTAATTAGCTTATTGTGAGAATATTACAAACGTGTGACAAAACTGAAAAATGTAAATTTCCAATTTCAACCAAACATGCTAGAAATGCTCAAATTGCGCATATAAGCCTACTGTAAGAATTTTACAAACGTCTGACAAAACTGAAAAATTTAAATTTCCAATTTCAACCAAACATGCTAGAAATGCTCCAATTGAGCTAATTAGCTTATTGTGAGAATATTACAAATGTCTGACAAAACTGAAAAATGTGAATTTCCAATTTCAACCAAACATGCTAGAAATGCTCCAATTGAGCTAATTAGCTTATTGTGAGAATATTACAAATGTCTGACAAAAGTGAAAAATGTAAATTTCCAATTTCAACCAAACATGCTAGAAATGCTCCAATTGAGCTAATTAGCTTATTGTGAGAATATTACAAACGTCTGACAAAACTGAAAAATGTAAATTTCCAATTTCAACTAAACATGCTAGAAATGCTCCAATTGAGCTAATTAGCTTATTGTGAGAATATTACAAACGTCTGACAAAACTGAAAAATGTAAATTTCCAATTTCAACCAAACATGCTAGAAATGCTCCAATTGAGCTAATTAGCTTATTGTGAGAATATTACAAACGTCTGACAAAACTGAAAAATGTAAATTTCCAATTTCAACCAAACATGCTAGAAATGCTCAAATTGCGCAAAGAAGCCTACTGTAAGAATTTTACAAACGTCTGACAAAACTGAAAAATGTAAATTTCCAATTTCAACCAAACATGCTAGAAATGCTCCAATTGAGCTAATTAGCTTATTGGGAGAATATTGCAATTGTCTGACAAAAGTGAAAAATGCAAATTTCCAATTTCAACTAAACATGCTAGAAATGCTCCAATTGAGCTAATTAGCTTATTGTGAGAATATTACAAACGTCTGAAAAAACTGAAAAATGTAAATTTCCAATTTCAACCAAACATGCTAGAAATGCTCCAATTGAGCTAATTAGCTTATTGAGAGAATATTGCAATTGTCTGACAAAAGTGAAAAATGCAAATTTCCAATTTCAACTAACCATCCTAGAAATGCTCTAATTGAGCTAATTAGCTTATTTTGATAATATTACAAACGTCTGAAAAAACTGAAAAATGTAAATTTCCAATTTCAACCAAACATGCTAGAAATGTTCCAGTTGAGCTAATTAGCTTATTGTGAGAATATTACGAACGTCTGACAAAAGTGAAAAATGTAAATTTCCAATGTCAACCAAACATGCTAGAAATGCTCAAATTGAGCATATAAGCCTACTGTAAGAATTTTACAAACGTCTGACAAAACTGAAAAATTTAAATTTCCAATTTCAACTAAACATGCTAGAAATGCTCCAATTGAGCTAATTAGCTTATTGTGAGAATATTACAAACGTCTGACAAAACTGAAAAATTTAAATTTCCAATTTCAACCAAACATGCTAGAAATGCTCCAATTGAGCTAATTAGCTTATTGTGAGAATATTGCAATTGTCTGACAAAAGCGAAAAATGTAAATTTCCAATTTCAAACAAACATGCTAGAAATGCTCCAATTGAGCTAATTAGCTTATTGTGAGAATATTACAAACGTCTGACAAAAGTGAAAAATGTAAATTTCCAATTTCAACCAAACATGCTAGAAATGCTCAAATTGCACATATAAGCCTACTGTAAGAATTTTACAAACGTCTGACAAAACTGAAAAATTTAAATTTCCAATTTCAACCAAACATGCTAGAAATGCTCCAATTGAGCTAATTAGCTTATTGTGAGAATATTACAAACGTCTGACAAAACTGAAAAATGTAATTTTCCAATTTCAACCAAACATGCTAGAAATGCTCCAAATGCGGAAATAAGCTTACTGTAAGAAGTGTACAAACGTCTGACAAAACTGAGAAATGTAAATTTCCAATTTCAACCAAACATGCTAGAAATGCTCCAATAGAGCTAATTAGCTTATTGTGAGAATATTACAAACGTATGACAAAACTGAAAAATGTAAATTTCCAATTTCAACCAAACATGCTAGAAATGCTCCAAATGCGGAAATAAGCTTACTGTAAGAAGTGTACAAACGTCTGACAAAACTGGGAAATGTAAATTTCCAATTTCAACCAAACATGCTAGAAATGCTCCAATTGAGCTAATTAGCTTATCGTTAGAATATTGCAATTGTCTGACAAAAGTGAAAATTGCGAAATTCCAATTTCAACTAAACATGCTAGAAATGCTCCAATTGAGCTAATTAGCTTATTTTGAGAATATTACAAACGTCTGACAAAACTGAAAAATGTAAATTTCCAATTTCAACCAAACATGCTAGAAATGCTCCAAATGCGGAAATAAGCTTACTGTAAGAAGTGTACAAACGTCTGACAAAACTGAGAAATGTAAATTTCCAATTTCAACCAAACATGCTAGAAATGCTCCAATTGAGCTAATTAGCTTATTGTGAGAATATTACAAACGTCTGACAAAAGTGAAAAATGTAAAGTTCCAATTTCAACCAAACATGCTAGAAATGCTCCAATTGAGCTAATTAGCTTATTGTGAGAATATTGCAATTGTCTGACAAAAGCGAAAAATGTAAATTTCCAATTTCAACCAAACATGCTAGAAATGCTCCAATTGAGCTAATTAGCTTATTGTGAGAATATTACAAACGTCTGACAAAACTGAAAAATGTAAATTTCCAATTTCAACCAAACATGCTAGAAATGCTCCAATTGAGCTAATTAGCTTATTGTGAGAATATTGCAATTTTCTGACAAAAGTGAAAAATGTAAATTTCCAATTTCAACCAAACATGCTAGAAATGCTCCAATTGAGCTAATTAGCTTATTGTGAGAATATTACAAACGTGTGACAAAACTGAAAAATGTAAATTTCCAATTTCAACCAAACATGCTAGAAATGCTCAAATTGCGCATATAAGCCTACTGTAAGAATTTTACAAACGTCTGACAAAACTGAAAAATTTAAATTTCCAATTTCAACCAAACATGCTAGAAATGCTCCAATTGAGCTAATTAGCTTATTGTGAGAATATTACAAACGTCTGACAAAACTGAAAAATGTAAATTTCCAATTTCAACCAAACATGCTAGAAATGCTCAAATTGCGCAAAGAAGCCTACTGTAAGAATTTTACAAACGTCTGACAAAACTGAAAAATTTAAATTTCCAATTTCAACCAAACATGCTAGAAATGCTCCAATTGAGCTAATTAGCTTATTGTGAGAATATTACAAACGTCTGACAAAACTGAAAAATGTAAATTTCCAATTTCAACCAAACATGCTAGAAATGCTCCAATTGAGCTAATTAGCTTATTGTGAGAATATTACAAACGTCTGACAAAACTGAAAAATGTGAATTTCCAATTTCAACCAAACATGCTAGAAATGCTCCAATTGAGCTAATTAGCTTATTGTGAGAATATTACAAACGTCTGACAAAAGTGAAAAATGTAAATTTCCAATTTCAACCAAACATGCTAGAAATGCTCCAATTGAGCTAATTAGCTTATTGTGACAATATTACAAACGTCTGACAAAACTGAAAAATGTAAATTTTCAATTTCAACTAAACATGCTAGAAATGCTCCAATTGAGCTAATTAGCTTATTGTGAGAATATTACAAACGTCTGACAAAACTGAAAAATGTAAATTTCCAATTTCAACCAAACATGCTAGAAATGCTCCAATTGAGCTAATTAGCTTATTGTGAGAATATTACAAACGTCTGACAAAACTGAAAAATGTAAATTTCCAATTTCAACCAAACATGCTAGAAATGCTCAAATTGCGCAAATAAGCCTACTGTAAGAATTTTACAAACGTCTGACAAAACTGAAAAATGTAAATTTCCAATTTCAACCAAACATGCTAGAAATGCTCCAATTGAGCTAATTAGCTTATTGGGAGAATATTGCAATTGTCTGACAAAAGTGAAAAATGCAAATTTCCAATTTCAACTAAACATGCTAGAAATGCTCCAATTGAGCTAATTAGCTTATTGTGAGAATATTACAAACGTCTGAGAAAACTGAAAAATGTAAATTTCCAATTTCAACCAAACATGCTAGAAATGCTCCAATTGAGCTAATTAGCTTATTGAGAGAATATTGCAATTGTCTGACAAAAGTGAAAAATGCAAATTTCCAATTTCAACTAAACATGCTAGAAATGCTCTAATTGAGCTAATTAGCTTATTTTGAGAATATTACAAACGTCTGAAAAAACTGAAAAATGTAAATTTCCAATTTCAACCAAACATGCTAGAAATGTTCCAATTGAGCTAATTAGCTTATTGTGAGAATATTACGAACGTCTGACAAAACTGAAAAATGTAAATTTCCAATTTCAACCAAACATGCTAGAAATGCTCAAATTGCGCATATAAGCCTACTGTAAGAATTTTACAAACGTCTGACAAAACTGAAAAATTTAAATTTCCAATTTCAACTAAACATGCTAGAAATGCTCCAATTGAGCTAATTAGCTTATTGTGAGAATATTACAAACGTCTGACAAAACTGAAAAATTTAAATTTCCAATTTCAACCAAACATGCTAGAAATGCTCCAATTGAGCTAATTAGCTTATTGTGAGAATATTGCAATTGTCTGACAAAAGCGAAAAATGTAAATTTCCAATTTCAACCAAACATGCTAGAAATGCTCCAATTGAGCTAATTAGCTTATTGTGAGAATATTACAAACGTCTGACAAAAGTGAAAAATGTAAATTTCCAATTTCAACCAAACATGCTAGAAACGCTCAAATTGCGCATATAAGCCTACTGTAAGAATTTTACAAACGTCTGACAAAACTGAAAAATTTAAATTTCCAATTTCAACTAAACATGCTAGAAATGCTCCAATTGAGCTAATTAGCTTATTGTGAGAATATTACAAACGTCTGACAAAACTGAAAAATTTAAATTTCCAATTTCAACCAAACATGCTAGAAATGCTCCAATTGAGCTTATTAGTTTATTGTGAGAATATTGCAATTGTCTGACAAAAGCGAAAAATGTAAATTTCCAATTTCAACCAAACATGCTAGAAATGCTCCAATTGAGCTAATTAGCTTATTGTGAGAATATTACAAACGTCTGACAAAAGTGAAAAATGTAAATTTCCAAATTCAACCAAACATGCTAGAAATGCTCAAATTGCACATATAAGCCTACTGTAAGAATTTTACAAACGTCTGACAAAACTGAAAAATTTAAATTTCCAATTTCAACCAAACATGCTAGAAATGCTCCAATTGAGCTAATTAGCTTATTGTGAGAATATTACAAACGTCTGACAAAACTGAAAAATGTAATTTTCCAATTTCAACCAAACATGCTAGAAATGCTCCAAATGCGGAAATAAGCTTACTGTAAGAAGTGTACAAACGTCTGACAAAACTGAGAAATGTAAATTTCCAATTTCAACCAAACATGCTAGAAATGCTCCAATTGAGCTAATTAGCTTATTGTGAGAATATTACAAACGTCTGACAAAACTGAAAAATGTAAATTTCCAATTTCAACCAAACATGCTAGAAATGCTCCAAATGCGGAAATAAGCTTACTGTAAGAAGTGTACAAACGTCTGACAAAACTGAGAAATGTAAATTTCCAAGTTCAACCAAACATGCTAGAAATGCTCCAATTGAGCTAATTAGCTTATTGTTAGAATATTGCAATTGTCTGACAAAAGTGAAAAATGCAAAATTCCAATTTCAACTAAACATGCTAGAAATGCTCCAATTGAGCTAATTAGCTTATTTTGAGAATATTACAAACGTCTGACAAAACTGAAAAATGTAAATTTCCAATTTCAACCAAACATGCTAGAAATGCTCCAAATGCGGAAATAAGCTTACTGTAAGAAGTGTACAAACGTCTGACAAAACTGAGAAATGTAAATTTCCAATTTCAACCAAACATGCTAGAAATGCTCCAATTGAGCTAATTAGCTTATTGTGAGAATATTACAAACGTCTGACAAAAGCGAAAAATGTAAATTTCCAATTTCAACCAAACATGCTAGAAATGCTCCAATTGAACTAATTAGCTTATTGTGAGAATATTACAAACGTCTGACAAAACTGAAAAATGTAAATTTCCAATTTCAACCAAACATGCTAGAAATGCTCCAATTGAGCTAATTAGCTTATTGTGAGAATATTGCAATTTTCTGACAAAAGTGAAAAATGTAAATTTCCAATTTCAACCAAACATGCTAGAAATGCTCCAATTGAGCTAATTAGCTTATTGTGAGAATATTACAAACGGCTGACAAAACTGAAAAATGTAAATTTCCAATTTCAACCAACATGCTAGAAATGCTCAAATTGCGCATATAAGCCTACTGTAAGAATTTTACAAACGTCTGACAAAACTGAAAAATTTAAATTTCCAATTTCAACCAAACATGCTAGAAATGCTCCAATTGAGCTAATTAGCTTATTGTGAGAATATTACAAACGTCTGACAAAACTGAAAAATGTAAATTTCCAATTTCAACCAAACATGCTAGAAATGCTCAAATTGCGCAAAGAAGCCTACTGTAAGAATTTTACAAACGTCTGACAAAACTGAAAAATTTAAATTTCCAATTTCAACCAAACATGCTAGAAATGCTCCAATTGAGCTAATTAGCTTATTGAGAGAATATTGCAATTGTCTGACAAAAGTGAAAAATGTAAATTTTCAATTTCAACCAAACATGCTAGAAATGCTCCAATTGAGCTAATTAGCTTATTGTGAGAATATTACAAACGTCTGACAAAACTGAAAAATGTGAATTTCCAATTTCAACCAAACATGCTAGAAATGCTCCAATTGAGCTAATTAGCTTATTGTGAGAATATTACAAACGTCTGACAAAAGTGAAAAATGTAAATTTCCAATTTCAACCAAACATGCTAGAAATGCTCCAATTGAGCTAATTAGCTTATTGTGACAATATTACAAACGTCTGACAAAACTGAAAAATGTAAATTTCCAATTTCAACTAAACATGCTAGAAATGCTCCAATTGAGCTAATTAGCTTATTGTGAGAATATTACAAACGTCTGACAAAACTGAAAAATGTAAATTTCCAATTTCAACCAAACATGCTAGAAATGCTCCAATTGAGCTAATTAGCTTATTGTGAGAATATTACAAACGTCTGACAAAACTGAAAAATGTAAATTTCCAATTTCAACCAAACATGCTAGAAATGCTCAAATTGCGCAAAGAAGCCTACTGTAAGAATTTTACAAACGTCTGACAAAACTGAAAAATGTAAATTTCCAATTTCAACCAAACATGCTAGAAATGCTCCAATTGAGCTAATTAGCTTATTGGGAGAATATTGCAATTGTCTGACAAAAGTGAAAAATGCAAATTTCCAATTTCAACTAAACATGCTAGAAATGCTCCAATTGAGCTAATTAGCTTATTGTGAGAATATTACAAACGTCTGACAAAACTGAAAAATGTAAATTTCCAATTTCAACCAAACATGCTAGAAATGCTCCAATTGAGCTAATTAGCTTATTGAGAGAATATTGCAATTGTCTGACAAAAGTGAAAAATGCAATATTCCAATTTCAACTAAACATGCTAGAAATGCTCTAATTGAGCTAATTATCTTATTTTGAGAATATTACAAACGTCTGAAAAAACTGAAAAATGTAAATTTCCAACTTCAACCAAACATGCTAGAAATGTTCCAATTGAGCTAATTAGCTTATTGTGAGAATATTACGAACGTCTGACAAAAGTGAAAAATGTAAATTTCCAATTTCAACCAAACATGCTAGAAATGCTCAAATTGCGCATATAAGCCTACTGTAAGAATTTTACAAACGTCTGACAAAACTGAAAAATTTAAATTTCCAATTTCAACTAAACATGCTAGAAATGCTCCAATTGAGCTAATTAGCTTATTGTGAGAATATTACAAACGTCTGACAAAACTGAAAAATTTAAATTTCCAATTTCAACCAAACATGCTAGAAATGCTCCAATTGAGCTAATTAGCTTATTGTGAGAATATTGCAATTGTCTGACAAAAGCGAAAAATGTAAATTTCCAATTTCAACCAAACATGCTAGAAATGCTCCGATTGAGCTAATTAGCTTATTGTGAGAATATTACAAACGTCTGACAAAAGTGAAAAATGTAAATTTCCAATTTCAACCAAACATGCTAGAAATGCTCAAATTGCGCATATAAGCCTACTGTAAGAATTTTACAAACGTCTGACAAAACTAAAAATTTAAATTTCCAATTTCAACCAAACATGCTAGAAATGCTCCAATTGAGCTAATTAGCTTATTGAGAGAATATTGCAATTGTCTGACAAAAGTGAAAAATGTAAATTTTCAATTTCAACCAAACATGCTAGAAATGCTCCAATTGAGCTAATTAGCTTATTGTGAGAATATTACAAACGTCTGACAAAACTGAAAAATGTGAATTTCCAATTTCAACCAAACATGCTAGAAATGCTCCAATTGAGCTAATTAGCTTATTGTGAGAATATTACAAACGTCTGACAAAAGTGAAAAATGTAAATTTCCAATTTCAACCAAACATGCTAGAAATGCTCCAATTGAGCTAATTAGCTTATTGTGACAATATTACAAACGTCTGGCAAAACTGAAAAATGTAAATTTCCAATTTCAACTAAACATGCTAGAAATGCTCCAATTGAGCTAAGTAGCTTATTGTGAGAATATTACAAACGTCTGACAAAACTGAAAAATGTAAATTTCCAATTTCAACCAAACATGCTAGAAATGCTCCAATTGAGCTAATTAGCTTATTGTGAGAATATTACAAACGTCTGACAAAACTGAAAAATGTAAATTTCCAATTTCAACCAAACATGCTAGAAATGCTCAAATTGCGCAAAGAAGCCTACTGTAAGAATTTTACAAACGTCTGACAAAACTGAAAAATGTAAATTTCCAATTTCAACCAAACATGCTAGAAATGCTCCAATTGAGCTAATTAGCTTATTGGGAGAATATTGCAATTGTCTGACAAAAGTGAAAAATGCAAATTTCCAATTTCAACTAAACATGCTAGAAATGCTCCAATTGAGCTAATTAGCTTATTGTGAGAATATTACAAACGTCTGACAAAACTGAAAAATGTAAATTTCCAATTTCAACCAAACATGCTAGAAATGCTCCAATTGAGCTAATTAGCTTATTGAGAGAATATTGCAATTGTCTGACAAAAGTGAAAAATGCAATATTCCAATTTCAACTAAACATGCTAGAAATGCTCTAATTGAGCTAATTATCTTATTTTGAGAATATTACAAACGTCTGAAAAAACTGAAAAATGTAAATTTCCAACTTCAACCAAACATGCTAGAAATGTTCCAATTGAGCTAATTAGCTTATTGTGAGAATATTACGAACGTCTGACAAAAGTGAAAAATGTAAATTTCCAATTTCAACCAAACATGCTAGAAATGCTCAAATTGCGCATATAAGCCTACTGTAAGAATTTTACAAACGTCTGACAAAACTGAAAAATTTAAATTTCCAATTTCAACTAAACATGCTAGAAATGCTCCAATTGAGCTAATTAGCTTATTGTGAGAATATTACAAACGTCTGACAAAACTGAAAAATTTAAATTTCCAATTTCAACCAAACATGCTAGAAATGCTCCAATTGAGCTAATTAGCTTATTGTGAGAATATTGCAATTGTCTGACAAAAGCGAAAAATGTAAATTTCCAATTTCAACCAAACATGCTAGAAATGCTCCAATTGAGCTAATTAGCTTATTGTGAGAATATTACAAACGTCTGACAAAAGTGAAAAATGTAAATTTCCAATTTCAACCAAACATGCTAGAAATGCTCAAATTGCGCATATAAGCCTACTGTAAGAATTTTACAAACGTCTGACAAAACTAAAAATTTAAATTTCCAATTTCAACCAAACATGCTAGAAATGCTCCAATTGAGCTAATTAGCCTATTGTGAGAATATTACAAACGTCTGACAAAACTGAAAAATGTAATTTTCCAATTTCAACCAAACATGCTAGAAATGCTCCAAATGCGGAAATAAGCTTACTGTAAGAAGTGTACAAACGTCTGACAAAACTGAGAAATGTAAATTTTCAATTTCAACCAAACATGCTAGAAATGCTCCAATTGAGCTAATTAGCTTATTGTGAGAATATTACAAACGTCTGACAAAACTGAAAAATGTAAATTTCCAATTTCAACCAAACATGCTAGAAATGCTCCAAATGCGGAAATAAGCTTACTGTAAGAAGTGTACAAACGTCTGACAAAACTGAGAAATGTAAATTTCCAATTTCAACCAAACATGCTAGAAATGCTCCAATTGAGCTAATTAGCTTATTGTTAGAATATTGCAATTGTCTGACAAAAGTGAAAAATGCAAAATTCCAATTTCAACTAAACATGCTAGAAATGCTCCAATTGAGCTAATTAGCTTATTTTGAGAATATTACAAACGTCTGACAAAAGTGAAAAATGTAATTTTCGAATTTCAACCAAACATGCTAGAAATGCTCCAAATGCGGAAATAAGCTTACTGTAAGAAGTGTACAAACGTCTGACAAAACTGAGAAATGTAAATTTTCAATTTTAACCAAACATGCTAGAAATGCTCCAATTGAGCTAATTAGCTTATTGTGAGAATATTACAAACGTCTGACAAAACTGAAAAATGTAAATTTCCAATTTCAACCAAACATGCTAGAAATGCTCCAAATGCGGAAATAAGCTTACTGTAAGAAGTGTACAAACGTCTGACAAAACTGAGAAATGTAAATTTCCAATTTCAACCAAACATGCTAGAAATGCTCCAATTGAGCTAATTAGCTTATTGTTAGAATATTGCAATTGTCTGACAAAAGTGAAAAATGCAAAATTCCAATTTCAACTAAACATGCTAGAAATGCTCCAATTGAGCTAATTAGCTTATTTTGAGAATATTACAAACGTCTGACAAAACTGAAAAATGTAAATTTCCAATTTCAACCAAACATGCTAGAAATGCTCCAAATGCGGAAATAAGCTTACTGTAAGAAGTGTACAAACGTCTGACAAAACTGAGAAATGTAAATTTCCAATTTCAACCAAACATGCTAGAAATGCTCCAATTGAGCTAATTAGCTTATTGTGAGAATATTACAAACGTCTGACAAAAGTGAAAAATGTAAATTTCCAATTTCAACCAAACATGCTAGAAATGCTCCAATTGAGCTAATTAGCTTATTGTGAGAATATTACAAACGTCTGACAAAACTGAAAAATGTAAATTTCCAATTTCAACCAAACATGCTAGAAATGCTCCAATTGAGCTAATTAGCTTATTGTGAGAATATTACAAACGTCTGACAAAACTGAAAAATGTAAATTTCCAATTTCAACCAAACATGCTAGAAATGCTCCAATTGAGCTAATTAGCTTATTGTGAGAATATTACAAACGTATGACAAAACTGAAAAATGTAAATTTCCAATTTCAACTAAACATGCTAGAAATGCTCCAATTGAGCTAATTAGCTTATTGTGAGAATATTGCAATTGTCTGACAAAAGTGAAAAATGTAAATTTCCAATTTCAACCAAACATGCTAGAAATGCTCCAATTGAGCTAATTAGCTTATTGTGAGAATATTACAAACGTCTGACAAAACTGAAAAATGTAAACTTCCAATTTCAACCAAACATGCTAGAAATGCTCCAATTGAGCTAATTAGCTTATTGTGAGAATATTACAAACGTCTGACAAAACTGAAAAATGTAAATTTCCAATTTCAACCAAACATGCTAGAAATGCTCCAATTGAGCTAATTAGCTTATTGTGAGAATTTTGCAATTGTCTGACAAAAGTGGAAAATGTAAATTTCCAATTTCAACCAAACATGCTAGAAATGCTCCAATTGAGCTAATTAGCTTATTGTGAGAATATTACAAACGGCTGACAAAACTGAAAAATGTAATTTTCCAATTTCAACCAAACATGCTAGAAATGCTCCATTTGAACTAATTAGCTTTTTGTGAGAATACTACAAACGTCTGACAAAACTGATAAATGTAAATTTCCAATTTCAACCAAACATGCTAGAAATGCTCCAATTGAGCTAATTAGCTTATTGTGAGAATATTACAAACGTCTGACAAAACTGAAAAATGTAAACTTCCAATTTCAACCAAACATGCTAGAAATGCTCCAATTGAGCTAATTAGCTTATTGTGAGAATATTACAAACGTCTGACAAAACTGAAAAATGTAAACTTCCAATTTCAACCAAACATGCTAGAAATGCTCCAATTGAGCTAATTAGCTTATTGTGAGAATATTACAAACGTCTGACAAAACTGAAAAATGTAAATTTCCAAATTCAACCAAACATGCTAGAAATGCTCCAATTGAGCTAATTAGCTTATTGTGAGAATATTGCAATTGTCTGACAAAAGCGAAAAATGTAAATTTCCAATTTCAACCAAACATGCTAGAAATGCTCCAATTGAGCTAATTAGCTTATTGTGAGAATATTACAAACGTCTGACAAAAGTGAAAAATGTAAATTTCCAATTTCAACCAAACATGCTAGAAATGCTCAAATTGCGCATATAAGCCTACTGTAAGAATTTTACAAACGTCTGACAAAACTGAAAAATTTAAATTTCCAATTTCAACCAAACATGCTAGAAATGCTCCAATTGAGCTAATTAGCTTATTGAGAGAATATTGCAATTGTCTGACAAAAGTGAAAAATGTAAATTTTCAATTTCAACCAAACATGCTAGAAATGCTCCAATTGAGCTAATTAGCTTATTGTGAGAATATTACAAACGTCTGACAAAACTGAAAAATGTAAATTTCCAATTTCAACCAAACATGCTAGAAATGCTCAAATTGCGCAAAGAAGCCTACTGTAAGAATTTTACAAACGTCTGACAAAACTGAAAAATTTAAATTTCCAATTTCAACCAAACATGCTAGAAATGCTCCAATTGAGCTAATTAGCTTATTGTGAGAATATTGCAATTGTCTGACAAAAGTGAAAAATGTAAATTTTCAATTTCAACCAAACATGCTAGAAATGCTCCAATTGAGCTAATTAGCTTATTGTGAGAATATTACAAACGTCTGACAAAACTGAAAAATGTGAATTTCCACTTTCAACCAAACATGCTAGAAATGCTCCAATTGAGCTAATTAGCTTATTGTGAGAATATTACAAACGTATGACAAAAGTGAAAAATGTAAATTTCCAATTTCAACCAAACATGCTAGAAATGCTCCAATTGAGCTAATTAGCTTATTGTGAGAATATTACAAACGTCTGACAAAACTGAAAAATGTAAACTTCCAATTTCAACCAAACATGCTAGAAATGCTCCAATTGAGCTAATTAGCTTATTGTGAGAATATTACAAACGTCTGACAAAACTGAAAAATGTAAATTTCCAATTTCAACCAAACATGCTAGAAATGCTCCAATTGAGCTAATTAGCTTATTGTGAGAATATTACAAACGTATGACAAAACTGAAAAATGTAAATTTCCAATTTCAACTAAACATGCTAGAAATGCTCCAATTGAGCTAATTAGCTTATTGTGAGAATATTGCAATTGTCTGACAAAAGTGAAAAATGTAAATTTCCAATTTCAACCAAACATGCTAGAAATGCTCCAATTGAGCTAATTAGCTTATTGTGAGAATATTGCAATTGTCTGACAAAAGTGAAAAATGTAAATTTCCAATTTCAACCAAACATGCTAGAAATATTCCAATTGAGCTAATTAGCTTATTGTGAGAATATTACAAACGTCTGACAAAACTGAAAAATGTAAATTTCCAATTTCAACCAAACATGCTAGAAATGCTCCAATTGAGCTAATTAGCTTATTGTGAGAATTTTGCAATTGTCTGACAAAAGTGGAAAATGTAAATTTCCAATTTCAACCAAACATGCTAGAAATGCTCCAATTGAGCTAATTAGCTTATTGTGAGAATATTACAAACGGCTGACAAAACTGAAAAATGTAATTTTTCAATTTCAACCAAACATGCTAGAAATGCTCCATTTGAGCTAATTAGCTTTTTGTGAGACTACTACAAACGTCTGACAAAACTGATAAATGTAAATTTCCAAATTCAACCAAACATGCTAGAAATGCTCCAATTGAGCTAATTAGCTTATTGTGAGAATATTACAAACGTCTGACAAAACTGAAAAATGTAAACTTCCAATTTCAACCAAACATGCTAGAAATGCTCCAATTGAGCTAATTAGCTTATTGTGAAAATATTACAAACGTCTGACAAAACTGAAAAATGTAAATTTCCAATTTCAACCAAACATGCTAGAAATGCTCCAATTGAGCTAATTAGCTTATTGTGAGAATATTACAAACGTATGACAAAACTGAAAAATGTAAATTCCCAATTTCAACTAAACATGCTAGAAATGCTCCAATTGAGCTAATTAGCTTATTGTGAGAATATTGCAATTGTCTGACAAAAGTGAAAAATGTAAATTTCCAATTTCAACCAAACATGCTAGAAATGCTCCAATTGAGCTAATTAGCTTATTGTGAGAATATTGTAATTGTCTGAGAAAAGCGAAAAATGTAAAGTTCCAATTTCAACCAAACATGCTAGAAATGCTCCAATTGAGCTAATTAGCTTATTGTGAGAATATTACAAACGTCTGACAAAACTGAAAAATTTAAATTTCCAATTTCAACCAAACATGCTAGAAATGCTCCAATTGAGCTAATTAGCTTATTGTGAGAATATTGCAATTGTCTGACAAAAGCGAAAAATGTAAATTTCCAATTTCAACCAAACATGCTAGAAATGCTCCAATTGAGCTAATTAGCTTATTGTGAGAATATTACAAACGTGTGACAAAACTGAAAAATGTAAATTTCCAATTTCAACCAAACATGCTAGAAATGCTCAAATTGCGCATATAAGCCTACTGTAAGAATTTTACAAACGTCTGACAAAACTGAAAAATTTAAATTTCCAATTTCAACCAAACATGCTAGAAATGCTCCAATTGAGCTAATTAGCTTATTGTGAGAATATTACAAACGTCTGACAAAACTGAAAAATGTAAATTTCCAATTTCAACCAAACATGCTAGAAATGCTCAAATTGCGCAAAGAAGCCTACTGTAAGAATTTTACAAACGTCTGACAAAACTGAAAAATTTAAATTTCCAATTTCAACCAAACATGCTAGAAATGCTCCAATTGAGCTAATTAGCTTATTGAGAGAATATTGCAATTGTCTGACAAAAGTGAAAAATGTAAATTTTCAATTTCAACCAAACATGCTAGAAATGCTCCAATTGAGCTAATTAGCTTATTGTGAGAATATTACAAACGTCTGACAAAACTGAAAAATGTGAATTTCCAATTTCAACCAAACATGCTAGAAATGCTCCAATTGAGCTAATTAGCTTATTGTGAGAATATTACAAACGTCTGACAAAAGTGAAAAATGTAAATTTCCAATTTCAACCAAACATGCTAGAAATGCTCCAATTGAGCTAATTAGCTTATTGTGACAATATTACAAACGTCTGACAAAACTGAAAAATGTAAATTTCCAATTTCAACTAAACATGCTAGAAATGCTCCAATTGAGCTAATTAGCTTATTGTGAGAATATTACAAACGTCTGACAAAACTGAAAAATGTAAATTTCCAATTTCAACCAAACATGCTAGAAATGCTCCAATTGAGCTAATTAGCTTATTGTGAGAATATTACAAACGTCTGACAAAACTGAAAAATGTAAATTTCCAATTTCAACCAAACATGCTAGAAATGCTCAAATTGCGCAAATAAGCCTACTGTAAGAATTTTACAAACGTCTGACAAAACTGAAAAATGTAAATTTCCAATTTCAACCAAACATGCTAGAAATGCTCCAATTGAGCTAATTAGCTTATTGGGAGAATATTGCAATTGTCTGACAAAAGTGAAAAATGCAAATTTCCAATTTCAACTAAACATGCTAGAAATGCTCCAATTGAGCTAATTAGCTTATTGTGAGAATATTACAAACGTCTGACAAAACTGAAAAATGTAAATTTCCAATTTCAACCAAACATGCTAGAAATGCTCCAATTGAGCTAATTAGCTTATTGAGAGAATATTGCAATTGTCTGACAAAAGTGAAAAATGCAAATTTCCAATTTCAACTAAACATGCTAGAAATGCTCTAATTGAGCTAATTAGCTTATTGTGAGAATATTACAAACGTCTGACAAAACTGAAAAATGTAAATTTCCAATTTCAACCAAACATGCTAGAAATGCTCCAATTGAGCTAATTAGCTTATTGTGAGAATATTACAAACGTCTGACAAAACTGAAAAATGTAAATTTCCAATTTCAACCAAACATGCTAGAAATGCTCAAATTGCGCAAAGAAGCCTACTGTAAGAATTTTACAAACGTCTGACAAAACTGAAAAATGTAAATTTCCAATTTCAACCAAACATGCTAGAAATGCTCCAATTGAGCTAATTAGCTTATTGGGAGAATATTGCAATTGTCTGACAAAAGTGAAAAATGCAAATTTCCAATTTCAACTAAACATGCTAGAAATGCTCCAATTGAGCTAATTAGCTTATTGTGAGAATATTACAAACGTCTGACAAAACTGAAAAATGTAAATTTCCAATTTCAACCAAACATGCTAGAAATGCTCCAATTGAGCTAATTAGCTTATTGAGAGAATATTGCAATTGTCTGACAAAAGTGAAAAATGCAATATTCCAATTTCAACTAAACATGCTAGAAATGCTCTAATTGAGCTAATTATCTTATTTTGAGAATATTACAAACGTCTGAAAAAACTGAAAAATGTAAATTTCCAACTTCAACCAAACATGCTAGAAATGTTCCAATTGAGCTAATTAGCTTATTGTGAGAATATTACGAACGTCTGACAAAAGTGAAAAATGTAAATTTCCAATTTCAACCAAACATGCTAGAAATGCTCAAATTGCGCATATAAGCCTACTGTAAGAATTTTACAAACGTCTGACAAAACTGAAAAATTTAAATTTCCAATTTCAACTAAACATGCTAGAAATGCTCCAATTGAGCTAATTAGCTTATTGTGAGAATATTACAAACGTCTGACAAAACTGAAAAATTTAAATTTCCAATTTCAACCAAACATGCTAGAAATGCTCCAATTGAGCTAATTAGCTTATTGTGAGAATATTGCAATTGTCTGACAAAAGCGAAAAATGTAAATTTCCAATTTCAACCAAACATGCTAGAAATGCTCCAATTGAGCTAATTAGCTTATTGTGAGAATATTACAAACGTCTGACAAAAGTGAAAAATGTAAATTTCCAATTTCAACCAAACATGCTAGAAATGCTCAAATTGCGCATATAAGCCTACTGTAAGAATTTTACAAACGTCTGACAAAACTAAAAATTTAAATTTCCAATTTCAACCAAACATGCTAGAAATGCTCCAATTGAGCTAATTAGCTTATTGAGAGAATATTGCAATTCTCTGACAAAAGTGAAAAATGTAAATTTTCAATTTCAACCAAACATGCTAGAAATGCTCCAATTGAGCTAATTAGCTTATTGTGAGAATATTACAAACGTCTGACAAAACTGAAAAATGTGAATTTCCAATTTCAACCAAACATGCTAGAAATGCTCCAATTGAGCTAATTAGCTTATTGTGAGAATATTACAAACGTCTGACAAAAGTGAAAAATGTAAATTTCCAATTTCAACCAAACATGCTAGAAATGCTCCAATTGAGCTAATTAGCTTATTGTGACAATATTACAAACGTCTGACAAAACTGAAAAATGTAAATTTCCAATTTCAACCAAACATGCTAGAAATGCTCCAATTGAGCTAAGTAGCTTATTGTGAGAATATTACAAACGTCTGACAAAACTGAAAAATGTAAATTTCCAATTTCAACCAAACATGCTAGAAATGCTCCAATTGAGCTAATTAGCTTATTGTGAGAATATTACAAACGTCTGACAAAACTGAAAAATGTAAATTTCCAATTTCAACCAAACATGCTAGAAATGCTCAAATTGCGCAAAGAAGCCTACTGTAAGAATTTTACAAACGTCTGACAAAACTGAAAAATGTAAATTTCCAATTTCAACCAAACATGCTAGAAATGCTCCAATTGAGCTAATTAGCTTATTGGGAGAATATTGCAATTGTCTGACAAAAGTGAAAAATGCAAATTTCCAATTTCAACTAAACATGCTAGAAATGCTCCAATTGAGCTAATTAGCTTATTGTGAGAATATTACAAACGTCTGACAAAACTGAAAAATGTAAATTTCCAATTTCAACCAAACATGCTAGAAATGCTCCAATTGAGCTAATTAGCTTATTGAGAGAATATTGCAATTGTCTGACAAAAGTGAAAAATGCAATATTCCAATTTCAACTAAACATGCTAGAAATGCTCTAATTGAGCTAATTATCTTATTTTGAGAATATTACAAACGTCTGAAAAAACTGAAAAATGTAAATTTCCAACTTCAACCAAACATGCTAGAAATGTTCCAATTGAGCTAATTAGCTTATTGTGAGAATATTACGAACGTCTGACAAAAGTGAAAAATGTAAATTTCCAATTTCAACCAAACATGCTAGAAATGCTCAAATTGCGCATATAAGCCTACTGTAAGAATTTTACAAACGTCTGACAAAACTGAAAAATTTAAATTTCCAATTTCAACTAAACATGCTAGAAATGCTCCAATTGAGCTAATTAGCTTATTGTGAGAATATTACAAACGTCTGACAAAACTGAAAAATGTAATTTTCCAATTTCAACCAAACATGCTAGAAATGCTCCAATTGAGCTAATTAGCTTATTGTGAGAATATTGCAATTGTCTGACAAAAGCGAAAAATGTAAATTTCCAATTTCAACCAAACATGCTAGAAATGCTCCAATTGAGCTAATTAGCTTATTGTGAGAATATTACAAACGTCTGACAAAAGTGAAAAATGTAAATTTCCAATTTCAACCAAACATGCTAGAAATGCTCAAATTGCGCATATAAGCCTACTGTAAGAATTTTACAAACGTCTGACAAAACTAAAAATTTAAATTTCCAATTTCAACCAAACATGCTAGAAATGCTCCAATTGAGCTAATTAGCCTATTGTGAGAATATTACAAACGTCTGACAAAACTGAAAAATGTAATTTTCCAATTTCAACCAAACATGCTAGAAATGCTCCAAATGCGGAAATAAGCTTACTGTAAGAAGTGTACAAACGTCTGACAAAACTGAGAAATGTAAATTTTCAATTTCAACCAAACATGCTAGAAATGCTCCAATTGAGCTAATTAGCTTATTGTGAGAATATTACAAACGTCTGACAAAACTGAAAAATGTAAATTTCCAATTTCAACCAAACATGCTAGAAATGCTCCAAATGCGGAAATAAGCTTACTGTAAGAAGTGTACAAACGTCTGACAAAACTGAGAAATGTAAATTTCCAATTTCAACCAAACATGCTAGAAATGCTCCAATTGAGCTAATTAGCTTATTGTTAGAATATTGCAATTGTCTGACAAAAGTGAAAAATGCAAAATTCCAATTTCAACTAAACATGCTAGAAATGCTCCAATTGAGCTAATTAGCTTATTTTGAGAATATTACAAACGTCTGACAAAAGTGAAAAATGTAATTTTCGAATTTCAACCAAACATGCTAGAAATGCTCCAAATGCGGAAATAAGCTTACTGTAAGAAGTGTACAAACGTCTGACAAAACTGAGAAATGTAAATTTTCAATTTTAACCAAACATGCTAGAAATGCTCCAATTGAGCTAATTAGCTTATTGTGAGAATATTACAAACGTCTGACAAAACTGAAAAATGTAAATTTCCAATTTCAACCAAACATGCTAGAAATGCTCCAAATGCGGAAATAAGCTTACTGTAAGAAGTGTACAAACGTCTGACAAAACTGAGAAATGTAAATTTCCAATTTCAACCAAACATGCTAGAAATGCTCCAATTGAGCTAATTAGCTTATTGTTAGAATATTGCAATTGTCTGACAAAAGTGAAAAATGCAAAATTCCAATTTCAACTAAACATGCTAGAAATGCTCCAATTGAGCTAATTAGCTTATTTTGAGAATATTACAAACGTCTGACAAAACTGAAAAATGTAAATTTCCAATTTCAACCAAACATGCTAGAAATGCTCCAAATGCGGAAATAAGCTTACTGTAAGAAGTGTACAAACGTCTGACAAAACTGAGAAATGTAAATTTCCAATTTCAACCAAACATGCTAGAAATGCTCCAATTGAGCTAATTAGCTTATTGTGAGAATATTACAAACGTCTGACAAAAGTGAAAAATGTAAATTTCCAATTTCAACCAAACATGCTAGAAATGCTCCAATTGAGCTAATTAGCTTATTGTGAGAATATTACAAACGTCTGACAAAACTGAAAAATGTAAATTTCCAATTTCAACCAAACATGCTAGAAATGCTCCAATTGAGCTAATTAGCTTATTGTGAGAATATTACAAACGTCTGACAAAACTGAAAAATGTAAATTTCCAATTTCAACCAAACATGCTAGAAATGCTCCAATTGAGCTAATTAGCTTATTGTGAGAATATTACAAACGTATGACAAAACTGAAAAATGTAAATTTCCAATTTCAACTAAACATGCTAGAAATGCTCCAATTGAGCTAATTAGCTTATTGTGAGAATATTGCAATTGTCTGACAAAAGTGAAAAATGTAAATTTCCAATTTCAACCAAACATGCTAGAAATGCTCCAATTGAGCTAATTAGCTTATTGTGAGAATATTACAAACGTCTGACAAAACTGAAAAATGTAAACTTCCAATTTCAACCAAACATGCTAGAAATGCTCCAATTGAGCTAATTAGCTTATTGTGAGAATATTACAAACGTCTGACAAAACTGAAAAATGTAAATTTCCAATTTCAACCAAACATGCTAGAAATGCTCCAATTGAGCTAATTAGCTTATTGTGAGAATTTTGCAATTGTCTGACAAAAGTGGAAAATGTAAATTTCCAATTTCAACCAAACATGCTAGAAATGCTCCAATTGAGCTAATTAGCTTATTGTGAGAATATTACAAACGGCTGACAAAACTGAAAAATGTAATTTTCCAATTTCAACCAAACATGCTAGAAATGCTCCATTTGAACTAATTAGCTTTTTGTGAGAATACTACAAACGTCTGACAAAACTGATAAATGTAAATTTCCAATTTCAACCAAACATGCTAGAAATGCTCCAATTGAGCTAATTAGCTTATTGTGAGAATATTACAAACGTCTGACAAAACTGAAAAATGTAAACTTCCAATTTCAACCAAACATGCTAGAAATGCTCCAATTGAGCTAATTAGCTTATTGTGAGAATATTACAAACGTCTGACAAAACTGAAAAATGTAAACTTCCAATTTCAACCAAACATGCTAGAAATGCTCCAATTGAGCTAATTAGCTTATTGTGAGAATATTACAAACGTCTGACAAAACTGAAAAATGTAAATTTCCAAATTCAACCAAACATGCTAGAAATGCTCCAATTGAGCTAATTAGCTTATTGTGAGAATATTGCAATTGTCTGACAAAAGCGAAAAATGTAAATTTCCAATTTCAACCAAACATGCTAGAAATGCTCCAATTGAGCTAATTAGCTTATTGTGAGAATATTACAAACGTCTGACAAAAGTGAAAAATGTAAATTTCCAATTTCAACCAAACATGCTAGAAATGCTCAAATTGCGCATATAAGCCTACTGTAAGAATTTTACAAACGTCTGACAAAACTGAAAAATTTAAATTTCCAATTTCAACCAAACATGCTAGAAATGCTCCAATTGAGCTAATTAGCTTATTGAGAGAATATTGCAATTGTCTGACAAAAGTGAAAAATGTAAATTTTCAATTTCAACCAAACATGCTAGAAATGCTCCAATTGAGCTAATTAGCTTATTGTGAGAATATTACAAACGTCTGACAAAACTGAAAAATGTAAATTTCCAATTTCAACCAAACATGCTAGAAATGCTCAAATTGCGCAAAGAAGCCTACTGTAAGAATTTTACAAACGTCTGACTAAACTGAAAAATTTAAATTTCCAATTTCAACCAAACATGCTAGAAATGCTCCAATTGAGCTAATTAGCTTATTGTGAGAATATTGCAATTGTCTGACAAAAGTGAAAAATGTAAATTTTCAATTTCAACCAAACATGCTAGAAATGCTCCAATTGAGCTAATTAGCTTATTGTGAGAATATTACAAACGTCTGACAAAACTGAAAAATGTGAATTTCCACTTTCAACCAAACATGCTAGAAATGCTCCAATTGAGCTAATTAGCTTATTGTGAGAATATTACAAACGTATGACAAAAGTGAAAAATGTAAATTTCCAATTTCAACCAAACATGCTAGAAATGCTCCAATTGAGCTAATTAGCTTATTGTGAGAATATTACAAACGTCTGACAAAACTGAAAAATGTAAATTTCCAATTTCAACCAAACATGCTAGAAATGCTCCAATTGAGCTAATTAGCTTATTGTGAGAATATTACAAACGTCTGACAAAACTGAAAAATGTAAATTTCCAATTTCAACCAAACATGCTAGAAATGCTCCAATTGAGCTAATTAGCTTATTGTGAGAATATTACAAACGTATGACAAAACTGAAAAATGTAAATTTCCAATTTCAACTAAACATGCTAGAAATGCTCCAATTGAGCTAATTAGCTTATTGTGAGAATATTGCAATTGTCTGACAAAAGTGAAAAATGTAAATTTCCAATTTCAACCAAACATGCTAGAAATGCTCCAATTGAGCTAATTAGCTTATTGTGAGAATATTGCAATTGTCTGACAAAAGTGAAAAATGTAAATTTCCAATTTCAACCAAACATGCTAGAAATATTCCAATTGAGCTAATTAGCTTATTGTGAGAATATTACAAACGTCTGACAAAACTGAAAAATGTAAATTTCCAATTTCAACCAAACATGCTAGAAATGCTCCAATTGAGCTAATTAGCTTATTGTGAGAATTTTGCAATTGTCTGACAAAAGTGGAAAATGTAAATTTCCAATTTCAACCAAACATGCTAGAAATGCTCCAATTGAGCTAATTAGCTTATTGTGAGAATATTACAAACGGCTGACAAAACTGAAAAATGTAATTTTCCAATTTCAACCAAACATGCTAGAAATGCTCCATTTGAGCTAATTAGCTTTTTGTGAGACTACTACAAACGTCTGACAAAACTGATAAATGTAAATTTCCAAATTCAACCAAACATGCTAGAAATGCTCCAATTGAGCTAATTAGCTTATTGTGAGAATATTACAAACGTCTGACAAAACTGAAAAATGTAAACTTCCAATTTCAACCAAACATGCTAGAAATGCTCCAATTGAGCTAATTAGCTTATTGTGAGAATATTACAAACGTCTGACAAAACTGAAAAATGTAAATTTCCAATTTCAACCAAACATGCTAGAAATGCTCCAATTGAGCTAATTAGCTTATTGTGAGAATATTACAAACGTATGACAAAACTGAAAAATGTAAATTCCCAATTTCAACTAAACATGCTAGAAATGCTCCAATTGAGCTAATTAGCTTATTGTGAGAATATTGCAATTGTCTGACAAAAGTGAAAAATGTAAATTTCCAATTTCAACCAAACATGCTAGAAATGCTCCAATTGAGCTAATTAGCTTATTGTGAGAATATTGTAATTGTCTGAGAAAAGCGAAAAATGTAAAGTTCCAATTTCAACCAAACATGCTAGAAATGCTCCAATTGAGCTAATTAGCTTATTGTGAGAATATTACAAACGTCTGACAAAACTGAAAAATTTAAATTTCCAATTTCAACCAAACATGCTAGAAATGCTCCAATTGAGCTAATTAGCTTATTGTGAGAATATTGCAATTGTCTGACAAAAGCGAAAAATGTAAATTTCCAATTTCAACCAAACATGCTAGAAATGCTCCAATTGAGCTAATTAGCTTATTGTGAGAATATTACAAACGTGTGACAAAACTGAAAAATGTAAATTTCCAATTTCAACCAAACATGCTAGAAATGCTCAAATTGCGCATATAAGCCTACTGTAAGAATTTTACAAACGTCTGACAAAACTGAAAAATTTAAATTTCCAATTTCAACCAAACATGCTAGAAATGCTCCAATTGAGCTAATTAGCTTATTGTGAGAATATTACAAACGTCTGACAAAACTGAAAAATGTAAATTTCCAATTTCAACCAAACATGCTAGAAATGCTCAAATTGCGCAAAGAAGCCTACTGTAAGAATTTTACAAACGTCTGACAAAACTGAAAAATTTAAATTTCCAATTTCAACCAAACATGCTAGAAATGCTCCAATTGAGCTAATTAGCTTATTGAGAGAATATTGCAATTGTCTGACAAAAGTGAAAAATGTAAATTTTCAATTTCAACCAAACATGCTAGAAATGCTCCAATTGAGCTAATTAGCTTATTGTGAGAATATTACAAACGTCTGACAAAACTGAAAAATGTGAATTTCCAATTTCAACCAAACATGCTAGAAATGCTCCAATTGAGCTAATTAGCTTATTGTGAGAATATTACAAACGTCTGACAAAAGTGAAAAATGTAAATTTCCAATTTCAACCAAACATGCTAGAAATGCTCCAATTGAGCTAATTAGCTTATTGTGACAATATTACAAACGTCTGACAAAACTGAAAAATGTAAATTTCCAATTTCAACTAAACATGCTAGAAATGCTCCAATTGAGCTAATTAGCTTATTGTGAGAATATTACAAACGTCTGACAAAACTGAAAAATGTAAATTTCCAATTTCAACCAAACATGCTAGAAATGCTCCAATTGAGCTAATTAGCTTATTGTGAGAATATTACAAACGTCTGACAAAACTGAAAAATGTAAATTTCCAATTTCAACCAAACATGCTAGAAATGCTCAAATTGCGCAAATAAGCCTACTGTAAGAATTTTACAAACGTCTGACAAAACTGAAAAATGTAAATTTCCAATTTCAACCAAACATGCTAGAAATGCTCCAATTGAGCTAATTAGCTTATTGGGAGAATATTGCAATTGTCTGACAAAAGTGAAAAATGCAAATTTCCAATTTCAACTAAACATGCTAGAAATGCTCCAATTGAGCTAATTAGCTTATTGTGAGAATATTACAAACGTCTGACAAAACTGAAAAATGTAAATTTCCAATTTCAACCAAACATGCTAGAAATGCTCCAATTGAGCTAATTAGCTTATTGAGAGAATATTGCAATTGTCTGACAAAAGTGAAAAATGCAAATTTCCAATTTCAACTAAACATGCTAGAAATGCTCTAATTGAGCTAATTAGCTTATTTTGAGAATATTACAAACGTCTGAAAAAACTGAAAAATGTAAATTTCCAATTTCAACCAAACATGCTAGAAATGTTCCAATTGAGCTAATTAGCTTATTGTGAGAATATTACGAACGTCTGACAAAACTGAAAAATGTAAATTTCCAATTTCAACCAAACATGCTAGAAATGCTCAAATTGCGCATATAAGCCTACTGTAAGAATTTTACAAACGTCTGACAAAACTGAAAAAGTTAAATTTCCAATTTCAACTAAACATGCTAGAAATGCTCCAATTGAGCTAATTAGCTTATTGTGAGAATATTACAAACGTCTGACAAAAGTGAAAAATGTAAATTTCCAATTTCAACCAAACATGCTAGAAATGCTCCAATTGAGCTAATTAGCTTATTGTGAGAATATTACAAACGTCTGACAAAAGTGAAAAATGTAAATTTCCAATTTCAACCAAACATGCTAGAAATGCTCCAATTGAGCTAATTAGCTTATTGTGAGAATATTGCAATTGTCTGACAAAAGCGAAAAATGTAAATTTCCAATTTCAACCAAACATGCTAGAAATGCTCCAATTGAGCTAATTAGCTTATTGTGAGAATATTACAAACGTCTGACAAAAGTGAAAAATGTAAATTTCCAATTTCAACCAAACATGCTAGAAATGCTCAAATTGCGCATATAAGCCTACTGTAAGAATTTTACAAACGTCTGACAAAACTGAAAAATTTAAATTTCCAATTTCAACTAAACATGCTAGAAATGCTCCAATTGAGCTAATTAGCTTATTGTGAGAATATTACAAACGTCTGACAAAACTGAAAAATTTAAATTTCCAATTTCAACCAAACATGCTAGAAATGCTCAAATTGCGCAAAGAAGCCTACTGTAAGAATTTTACAAACGTCTGACAAAACTGAAAAATTTAAATTTCCAATTTCAACCAAACATGCTAGAAATGCTCCAATTGAGCTAATTAGCTTATTGAGAGAATATTGCAATTGTCTGACAAAAGTGAAAAATGTAAATTTTCAATTTCAACCAAACATGCTAGAAATGCTCCAATTGAGCTAATTAGCTTATTGTGAGAATATTACAAACGTCTGACAAAACTGAAAAATGTGAATTTCCAATTTCAACCAAACATGCTAGAAATGCTCCAATTGAGCTAATTAGCTTATTGTGAGAATATTACAAACGTCTGACAAAAGTGAAAAATGTAAATTTCCAATTTCAACCAAACATGCTAGAAATGCTCCAATTGAGCTAATTAGCTTATTGTGACAATATTACAAACGTCTGACAAAACTGAAAAATTTAAATTTCCAATTTCAACCAAACATGCTAGAAATGCTCAAATTGCGCAAAGAAGCCTACTGTAAGAATTTTACAAACGTCTGACAAAACTGAAAAATTTAAATTTCCAATTTCAACCAAACATGCTAGAAATGCTCCAATTGAGCTAATTAGCTTATTGAGAGAATATTGCAATTGTCTGACAAAAGTGAAA
This sequence comes from Watersipora subatra, assembly GCF_963576615.1. Taxonomy (NCBI): domain Eukaryota; kingdom Metazoa; phylum Bryozoa; class Gymnolaemata; order Cheilostomatida; family Watersiporidae; genus Watersipora; species Watersipora subatra. The sequence continues at coordinate 41,475,104 of NC_088710.1, read as the reverse complement.
AATGTAAATTTTCAATTTCAACCAAACATGCTAGAAATGCTCCAATTGAGCTAATTAGCTTATTGTGAGAATATTACAAACGTCTGACAAAACTGAAAAATGTGAATTTCCAATTTCAACCAAACATGCTAGAAATGCTCCAATTGAGCTAATTAGCTTATTGTGAGAATATTACAAACGTCTGACAAAAGTGAAAAATGTAAATTTCCAATTTCAACCAAACATGCTAGAAATGCTCCAATTGAGCTAATTAGCTTATTGTGACAATATTACAAACGTCTGACAAAACTGAAAAATGTAAATTTCCAATTTCATCTAAACATGCTAGAAATGCTCCAATTGAGCTAATTAGCTTATTGTGAGAATATTACAAACGTCTGACAAAACTGAAAAATGTAAATTTCCAATTTCAACCAAACATGCTAGAAATGCTCCAATTGAGCTAATTAGCTTATTGTGAGAATATTACAAACGTCTGACAAAACTGAAAAATGTAAATTTCCAATTTCAACCAAACATGCTAGAAATGCTCAAATTGCGCAAATAAGCCTACTGTAAGAATTTTACAAACGTCTGACAAAACTGAAAAATGTAAATTTCCAATTTCAACCAAACATGCTAGAAATGCTCCAATTGAGCTAATTAGCTTATTGGGAGAATATTGCAATTGTCTGACAAAAGTGAAAAATGCAAACTTCCAATTTCAACTAAACATGCTAGAAATGCTCCAATTGAGCTAATTAGCTTATTGTGAGAATATTACAAACGTCTGACAAAACTGAAAAATGTAAATTTCCAATTTCAACCAAACATGCTAGAAATGCTCCAATTGAGCTAATTAGCTTATTGAGAGAATATTGCAATTGTCTGACAAAAGTGAAAAATGCAAATTTCCAATTTCAACTAAACATGCTAGAAATGCTCTAATTGAGCTAATTAGCTTATTTTGAGAATATTACAAACGTCTGAAAAAACTGAAAAATGTAAATTTCCAATTTCAACTAAACATGCTAGAAATGTTCCAATTGAGCTAATTAGCTTATTGTGAGAATATTACGAACGTCTGACAAAACTGAAAAATGTAAATTTCCAATTTCAACCAAACATGCTAGAAATGCTCAAATTGCGCATATAAGCCTACTGTAAGAATTTTACAAACGTCTGACAAAACTGAAAAATTTAAATTTCCAATTTCAACTAAACATGCTAGAAATGCTCCAATTGAGCTAATTAGCTTATTGTGAGAATATTACAAACGTCTGACAAAACTGAAAAATTTAAATTTCCAATTTCAACCAAACATGCTAGAAATGCTCCAATTGAGCTAATTAGCTTATTGTGAGAATATTGCAATTGTTTGACAAAAGCGAAAAATGTAAATTTCCAATTTCAACCAAACATGCTAGAAATGCTCCAATTGAGCTAATTAGCTTATTGTGAGAATATTACAAACGTCTGACAAAAGTGAAAAATGTAAATTTCCAATTTCAACCAAACATGCTAGAAATGCTCAAATTGCGCATATAAGCCTACTGTAAGAATTTTACAAACGTCTGACAAAACTGAAAAATTTAAATTTCCAATTTCAACTAAACATGCTAGAAATGCTCCAATTGAGCTAATTAGCTTATTGTGAGAATATTACAAACGTCTGACAAAACTGAAAAATTTAAATTTCCAATTTCAACCAAACATGCTAGAAATGCTCCAATTGAGCTTATTAGCTTATTGTGAGAATATTGCAATTGTCTGACAAAAGCGAAAAATGTAAATTTCCAATTTCAACCAAACATGCTAGAAATGCTCCAATTGAGCTAATTAGCTTATTGTGAGAATATTACAAACGTCTGACAAAAGTGAAAAATGTAAATTTCCAAATTCAACCAAACATGCTAGAAATGCTCAAATTGCACATATAAGCCTACTGTAAGAATTTTACAAACGTCTGACAAAACTGAAAAATTTAAATTTCCAATTTCAACCAAACATGCTAGAAATGCTCCAATTGAGCTAATTAGCTTATTGTGAGAATATTACAAACGTATGACAAAACTGAAAAATGTAAATTTCCAATTTCAACCAAACATGCTAGAAATGCTCAAATTGCGCAAAGAAGCCTACTGTAAGAATTTTACAAACGTCTGACAAAACTGAAAAATTTAAATTTCCAATTTCAACCAAACATGCTAGAAATGCTCCAATTGAGCTAATTAGCTTATTGAGAGAATATTGCAATTGTCTGACAAAAGTGAAAAATGTAAATTTTCAATTTCAACCAAACATGCTAGAAATGCTCCAATTGAGCTAATTAGCTTATTGTGAGAATATTACAAACGTCTGACAAAACTGAAAAATGTGAATTTCCAATTTCAACCAAACATGCTAGAAATGCTCCAATTGAGCTAATTAGCTTATTGTGAGAATATTACAAACGTCTGACAAAAGTGAAAAATGTAAATTTCCAATTTCAACCAAACATGCTAGAAATGCTCCAATTGAGCTAATTAGCTTATTGTGACAATATTACAAACGTCTGACAAAACTGAAAAATTTAAATTTCCAATTTCAACCAAACATGCAAGAAATGCTCAAATTGCGCAAAGAAGCCTACTGTAAGAATTTTACAAACGTCTGACAAAACTGAAAAATTTAAATTTCCAATTTCAACCAAACATGCTAGAAATGCTCCAATTGAGCTAATTAGCTTATTGAGAGAATATTGCAATTGTCTGACAAAAGTGAAAAATGTAAATTTTCAATTTCAACCAAACATGCTAGAAATGCTCCAATTGAGCTAATTAGCTTATTGTGAGAATATTACAAACGTCTGACAAAACTGAAAAATGTGAATTTCCAATTTCAACCAAACATGCTAGAAATGCTCCAATTGAGCTAATTAGCTTATTGTGAGAATATTACAAACGTCTGACAAAAGTGAAAAATGTAAATTTCCAATTTCAACCAAACATGCTAGAAATGCTCCAATTGAGCTAATTAGCTTATTGTGACAATATTACAAACGTCTGACAAAACTGAAAAATGTAAATTTCCAATTTCATCTAAACATGCTAGAAATGCTCCAATTGAGCTAATTAGCTTATTGTGAGAATATTACAAACGTCTGACAAAACTGAAAAATGTAAATTTCCAATTTCAACCAAACATGCTAGAAATGCTCCAATTGAGCTAATTAGCTTATTGTGAGAATATTACAAACGTCTGACAAAACTGAAAAATGTAAATTTCCAATTTCAACCAAACATGCTAGAAATGCTCAAATTGCGCAAATAAGCCTACTGTAAGAATTTTACAAACGTCTGACAAAACTGAAAAATGTAAATTTCCAATTTCAACCAAACATGCTAGAAATGCTCCAATTGAGCTAATTAGCTTATTGGGAGAATATTGCAATTGTCTGACAAAAGTGAAAAATGCAAACTTCCAATTTCAACTAAACATGCTAGAAATGCTCCAATTGAGCTAATTAGCTTATTGTGAGAATATTACAAACGTCTGACAAAACTGAAAAATGTAAATTTCCAATTTCAACCAAACATGCTAGAAATGCTCCAATTGAGCTAATTAGCTTATTGAGAGAATATTGCAATTGTCTGACAAAAGTGAAAAATGCAAATTTCCAATTTCAACTAAACATGCTAGAAATGCTCTAATTGAGCTAATTAGCTTATTTTGAGAATATTACAAACGTCTGAAAAAACTGAAAAATGTAAATTTCCAATTTCAACTAAACATGCTAGAAATGTTCCAATTGAGCTAATTAGCTTATTGTGAGAATATTACGAACGTCTGACAAAACTGAAAAATGTAAATTTCCAATTTCAACCAAACATGCTAGAAATGCTCAAATTGCGCATATAAGCCTACTGTAAGAATTTTACAAACGTCTGACAAAACTGAAAAATTTAAATTTCCAATTTCAACTAAACATGCTAGAAATGCTCCAATTGAGCTAATTAGCTTATTGTGAGAATATTACAAACGTCTGACAAAACTGAAAAATTTAAATTTCCAATTTCAACCAAACATGCTAGAAATGCTCCAATTGAGCTAATTAGCTTATTGTGAGAATATTGCAATTGTTTGACAAAAGCGAAAAATGTAAATTTCCAATTTCAACCAAACATGCTAGAAATGCTCCAATTGAGCTAATTAGCTTATTGTGAGAATATTACAAACGTCTGACAAAAGTGAAAAATGTAAATTTCCAATTTCAACCAAACATGCTAGAAATGCTCAAATTGCGCATATAAGCCTACTGTAAGAATTTTACAAACGTCTGACAAAACTGAAAAATTTAAATTTCCAATTTCAACTAAACATGCTAGAAATGCTCCAATTGAGCTAATTAGCTTATTGTGAGAATATTACAAACGTCTGACAAAACTGAAAAATTTAAATTTCCAATTTCAACCAAACATGCTAGAAATGCTCCAATTGAGCTTATTAGCTTATTGTGAGAATATTGCAATTGTCTGACAAAAGCGAAAAATGTAAATTTCCAATTTCAACCAAACATGCTAGAAATGCTCCAATTGAGCTAATTAGCTTATTGTGAGAATATTACAAACGTCTGACAAAAGTGAAAAATGTAAATTTCCAAATTCAACCAAACATGCTAGAAATGCTCAAATTGCACATATAAGCCTACTGTAAGAATTTTACAAACGTCTGACAAAACTGAAAAATTTAAATTTCCAATTTCAACCAAACATGCTAGAAATGCTCCAATTGAGCTAATTAGCTTATTGTGAGAATATTACAAACTTCTGACAAAACTGAAAAATGTAATTTTCCAATTTCAACCAAACATGCTAGAAATGCTCCAAATGCGGAAATAAGCTTACTGTAAGAAGTGTACAAACGTCTGACAAAACTGAGAAATGTAAATTTCCAATTTCAACCAAACATGCTAGAAATGCTCCAATTGAGCTAATTAGCTTATTGTGAGAATATTACAAACGTCTGACAAAACTGAAAAATGTAAATTTCCAATTTCAACCAAACATGCTAGAAATGCTCCAAATGCGGAAATAAGCTTACTGTAAGAAGTGTACAAACGTCTGACAAAACTGAGAAATGTAAATTTCCAAGTTCAACCAAACATGCTAGAAATGCTCCAATTGAGCTAATTAGCTTATTGTTAGAATATTGCAATTGTCTGACAAAAGTGAAAAATGCAAAATTCCAATTTCAACTAAACATGCTAGAAATGCTCCAATTGAGCTAATTAGCTTATTGTGAGAATATTACAAACGTCTGACAAAACTGAAAAATGTAAATTTCCAATTTCAACCAAACATGCTAGAAATGCTCCAATTGAGCTAATTAGCTTATTGTGAGAATATTGCAATTTTCTGACAAAAGTGAAAAATGTAAATTTCCAATTTCAACCAAACATGCTAGAAATGCTCCAATTGAGCTAATTAGCTTATTGTGAGAATATTACAAACGGCTGACAAAACTGAAAAATGTAAATTTCCAATTTCAACCAAACATGCTAGAAATGCTCAAATTGCGCATATAAGCCTACTGTAAGAATTTTACAAACGTCTGACAAAACTGAAAAATTTAAATTTCCAATTTCAACCAAACATGCTAGAAATGCTCCAATTGAGCTAATTAGCTTATTGTGAGAATATTACAAACGTCTGACAAAACTGAAAAATGTAAATTTCCAATTTCAACCAAACATGCTAGAAATGCTCAAATTGCGCAAAGAAGCCTACTGTAAGAATTTTACAAACGTCTGACAAAACTGAAAAATTTAAATTTCCAATTTCAACCAAACATGCTAGAAATGCTCCAATTGAGCTAATTAGCTTATTGAGAGAATATTGCAATTGTCTGACAAAAGTGAAAAATGTAAATTTTCAATTTCAACCAAACATGCTAGAAATGCTCCAATTGAGCTAATTAGCTTATTGTGAGAATATTACAAACGTCTGACAAAACTGAAAAATGTGAATTTCCAATTTCAACCAAACATGCTAGAAATGCTCCAATTGAGCTAATTAGCTTATTGTGAGAATATTACAAACGTCTGACAAAAGTGAAAAATGTAAATTTCCATTTTCAACCAAACATGCTAGAAATGCTCCAATTGAGCTAATTAGCTTATTGTGACAATATTACAAACGTCTGACAAAACTGAAAAATGTAAATTTCCAATTTCAACTAAACATGCTAGAAATGCTCCAATTGAGCTAATTAGCTTATTGTGAGAATATTACAAACGTCTGACAAAAGTGAAAAATGTAAATTTCCAATTTCAACCAAACATGCTAGAAATGCTCCAATTGAGCTAATTAGCTTATTGTGAGAATATTACAAACGTCTGACAAAACTGAAAAATGTAAATTTCCAATTTCAACCAAACATGCTAGAAATGCTCAAATTGCGCAAAGAAGCCTACTGTAAGAATTTTACAAACGTCTGACAAAACTGAAAAATGTAAATTTCCAATTTTAACCAAACATGCTAGAAATGCTCCAATTGAGCTAATTAGCTTATTGGGAGAATATTGCAATTGTCTGACAAAAGTGAAAAATGCAAATTTTCAATTTCAACTAAACATGCTAGAAATGCTCCAATTGAGCTAATTAGCTTATTGTGAGAATATTACAAACGTCTGACAAAACTGAAAAATGTAAATTTCCAATTTCAACCAAACATGCTAGAAATGCTCCAATTGAGCTAATTAGCTTATTGAGAGAATATTGCAATTGTCTGACAAAAGTGAAAAATGCAAATTTCCAATTTCAACTAAACATGCTAGAAATGCTCTAATTGAGCTAATTATCTTATTTTGAGAATATTACAAACGTCTGAAAAAACTGAAAAATGTAAATTTCCAATTTCAACCAAACATGCTAGAAATGTTCCAATTGAGCTAATTAGCTTATTGTGAGAATATTACGAACGTCTGACAAAAGTGAAAAATGTAAATTTCCAATTTCAACCAAACATGCTAGAAATGCTCAAATTGCGCATATAAGCCTACTGTAAGAATTTTACAAACGTCTGACAAAACTGAAAAATTTAAATTTCCAATTTCAACTAAACATGCTAGAAATGCTCCAATTGAACTAATTAGCTTATTGTGAGAATATTACAAACGTCTGACAAAACTGAAAAATTTAAATTTCCAATTTCAACCAAACATGCTAGAAATGCTCCAATTGAGCTAATTAGCTTATTGTGAGAATATTGCAATTGTCTGACAAAAGCGAAAAATGTAAATTTCCAATTTCAACCAAACATGCTAGAAATGCTCCAATTGAGCTAATTAGCTTATTGTGAGAATATTGCAATTGTCTGACAAAAGTGAAAAATGCAAATTTCCAATTTCAACTAAACATGCTAGAAATGCTCCAATTGAGCTAATTAGCTTATTTTGAGAATATTACAAACGTCTGAAAAAACTGAAAAATGTAAATTTCCAATTTCAACCAAACATGCTAGAAATGTTCCAATTGAGCTAATTAGCTTATTGTGAGAATATTACGAACGTCTGACAAAACTGAAAAATGTAAATTTCCAATTTCAACCAAACATGCTAGAAATGCTCAAATTGCGCATATAAGCCTACTGTAAGAATTTTACAAACGTCTGACAAAACTGAAAAATTTAAATTTCCAATTTCAACTAAACATGCTAGAAATGCTCCAATTGAGCTAATTAGCTTATTGTGAGAATATTACAAACGTCTGACAAAACTGAAAAATTTAAATTTCCAATTTCAACCAAACATGCTAGAAATGCTCCAATTGAGCTAATTAGCTTATTGTGAGAATATTGCAATTGTCTGACAAAAGCGAAAAATGTAAATTTCCAATTTCAACCAAACATGCTAGAAATGCTCCAATTGAGCTAATTAGCTTATTGTGAGAATATTACAAACGTCTGACAAAAGTGAAAAATGTAAATTTCCAATTTCAACCAAACATGCTAGAAATGCTCAAATTGCGCATACAAGCCTACTGTAAGAATTTTACAAACGTCTGACAAAACTGAAAAATTTAAATTTCCAATTTCAACTAAACATGCTAGAAATGCTCCAATTGAGCTAATTAGCTTATTGTGAGAATATTACAAACGTCTGACAAAACTGAAAAATTTAAATTTCCAATTTCAACCAAACATGCTAGAAATGCTCCAATTGAGCTAATTAGCTTATTGTGAGAATATTACAAACGTCTGACAAAAGTGAAAAATGTAAATTTCCAATTTCAACCAAACATGCTAGAAATGCTCCAATTGAGCTAATTAGCTTATTGTGACAATATTACAAACGTCTGACAAAACTGAAAAATTTAAATTTCCAATTTCAACCAAACATGCTAGAAATGCTCAAATTGCGCAAAGAAGCCTACTGTAAGAATTTTACAAACGTCTGACAAAACTGAAAAATTTAAATTTCCAATTTCAACCAAACATGCTAGAAATGCTCCAATTGAGCTAATTAGCTTATTGAGAGAATATTGCAATTGTCTGACAAAAGTGAAAAATGTAAATTTTCAATTTCAACCAAACATGCTAGAAATGCTCCAATTGAGCTAATTAGCTTATTGTGAGAATATTACAAACGTCTGACAAAACTGAAAAATGTGAATTTCCAATTTCAACCAAACATGCTAGAAATGCTCCAATTGAGCTAATTAGCTTATTGTGAGAATATTACAAACGTCTGACAAAAGTGAAAAATGTAAATTTCCAATTTCAACCAAACATGCTAGAAATGCTCCAATTGAGCTAATTAGCTTATTGTGACAATATTACAAACGTCTGACAAAACTGAAAAATGTAAATTTCCAATTTCATCTAAACATGCTAGAAATGCTCCAATTGAGCTAATTAGCTTATTGTGAGAATATTACAAACGTCTGACAAAACTGAAAAATGTAAATTTCCAATTTCAACCAAACATGCTAGAAATGCTCCAATTGAGCTAATTAGCTTATTGTGAGAATATTACAAACGTCTGACAAAACTGAAAAATGTAAATTTCCAATTTCAACCAAACATGCTAGAAATGCTCAAATTGCGCAAATAAGCCTACTGTAAGAATTTTACAAACGTCTGACAAAACTGAAAAATGTAAATTTCCAATTTCAACCAAACATGCTAGAAATGCTCCAATTGAGCTAATTAGCTTATTGGGAGAATATTGCAATTGTCTGACAAAAGTGAAAAATGCAAACTTCCAATTTCAACTAAACATGCTAGAAATGCTCCAATTGAGCTAATTAGCTTATTGTGAGAATATTACAAACGTCTGACAAAACTGAAAAATGTAAATTTCCAATTTCAACCAAACATGCTAGAAATGCTCCAATTGAGCTAATTAGCTTATTGAGAGAATATTGCAATTGTCTGACAAAAGTGAAAAATGCAAATTTCCAATTTCAACTAAACATGCTAGAAATGCTCTAATTGAGCTAATTAGCTTATTTTGAGAATATTACAAACGTCTGAAAAAACTGAAAAATGTAAATTTCCAATTTCAACTAAACATGCTAGAAATGTTCCAATTGAGCTAATTAGCTTATTGTGAGAATATTACGAACGTCTGACAAAACTGAAAAATGTAAATTTCCAATTTCAACCAAACATGCTAGAAATGCTCAAATTGCGCATATAAGCCTACTGTAAGAATTTTACAAACGTCTGACAAAACTGAAAAATTTAAATTTCCAATTTCAACTAAACATGCTAGAAATGCTCCAATTGAGCTAATTAGCTTATTGTGAGAATATTACAAACGTCTGACAAAACTGAAAAATTTAAATTTCCAATTTCAACCAAACATGCTAGAAATGCTCCAATTGAGCTAATTAGCTTATTGTGAGAATATTGCAATTGTCTGACAAAAGCGAAAAATGTAAATTTCCAATTTCAACCAAACATGCTAGAAATGCTCCAATTGAGCTAATTAGCTTATTGTGAGAATATTACAAACGTCTGACAAAAGTGAAAAATGTAAATTTCCAATTTCAACCAAACATGCTAGAAATGCTCAAATTGCGCATATAAGCCTACTGTAAGAATTTTACAAACGTCTGACAAAACTGACAAATTTAAATTTCCAATTTCAACTAAACATGCTAGAAATGCTCCAATTGAGCTAATTAGCTTATTGTGAGAATATTACAAACGTCTGACAAAACTGAAAAATTTAAATTTCCAATTTCAACCAAACATGCTAGAAATGCTCCAATTGAGCTTATTAGCTTATTGTGAGAATATTGCAATTGTCTGACAAAAGCGAAAAATGTAAATTTCCAATTTCAACCAAACATGCTAGAAATGCTCCAATTGAGCTAATTAGCTTATTGTGAGAATATTACAAACGTCTGACAAAAGTGAAAAATGTAAATTTCCAAATTCAACCAAACATGCTAGAAATGCTCAAATTGCACATATAAGCCTACTGTAAGAATTTTACAAACGTCTGACAAAACTGAAAAATTTAAATTTCCAATTTCAACCAAACATGCTAGAAATGCTCCAATTGAGCTAATTAGCTTATTGTGAGAATATTACAAACGTCTGACAAAACTGAAAAATGTAATTTTCCAATTTCAACCAAACATGCTAGAAATGCTCCAAATGCGGAAATAAGCTTACTGTAAGAAGTGTACAAACGTCTGACAAAACTGAGAAATGTAAATTTCCAATTTCAACCAAACATGCTAGAAATGCTCCAATTGAGCTAATTAGCTTATTGTGAGAATATTACAAACGTCTGACAAAACTGAAAAATGTAAATTTCCAATTTCAACCAAACATGCTAGAAATGCTCCAAATGCGGAAATAAGCTTACTGTAAGAAGTGTACAAACGTCTGACAAAACTGAGAAATGTAAATTTCCAAGTTCAACCAAACATGCTAGAAATGCTCCAATTGAGCTAATTAGCTTATTGTTAGAATATTGCAATTGTCTGACAAAAGTGAAAAATGCAAAATTCCAATTTCAACTAAACATGCTAGAAATGCTCCAATTGAGCTAATTAGCTTATTGTGAGAATATTACAAACGTCTGACAAAACTGAAAAATGTAAATTTCCAATTTCAACCAAACATGCTAGAAATATTCCAATTGAGCTAATTAGCTTATTGTGAGAATATTACAAACGTCTGACAAAACTGAAAAATGTAAATTTCCAATTTCAACCAAACATGCTAGAAATGCTCCAATTGAGCTAATTAGCTTATTGTGAGAATTTTGCAATTGTCTGACAAAAGTGGAAAATGTAAATTTCCAATTTCAACCAAACATGCTAGAAATGCTCCAATTGAGTTAATTAGCTTATTGTGAGAATATTACAAACGGCTGACAAAACTGAAAAATGTAATTTTCCAATTTCAACCAAACATGCTAGAAATGCTCCATTTGAGCTAATTAGCTTATTGTGAGAATATTGCAATTGTCTGACAAAAGCGAAAAATGTAAATTTCCAATTTCAACCAAACATGCTAGAAATGCTCCAATTGAGCTAATTAGCTTATTGTGAGAATATTACAAACGTCTGACAAAACTGAAAAATGTAATATTCCAATTTCAACCAAACATGCTAGAAATGCTCAAATTGCGCAAAGAAGCGTACTGTAAGAATTTTACAAACGTCTGACAAAACTGAAAAATTTAAATTTCCAATTTCAACCAAACATGCTAGAAATGCTCCAATTGAGCTAATTAGCTCATTGAGAGAATATTGCAATTGTCTGACAAAAGTGAAAAATGTAAATTTTCAATTTCAACCAAACATGCTAGAAATGCTCCAATTGAGCTAATTAGCTTATTGTGAGAATATTACAAACGTCTGACAAAACTGAAAAATGTGAATTTCCAATTTCAACCAAACATGCTAGAAATGCTCCAATTGAGCTAATTAGTTTATTGTGAGAATATTACAAACGTCTGACAAAAGTGAAAAATGTAAATTTCCAATTTCAACCAAACATGCTAGAAATGCTCCAATTGAGCTAATTAGCTTATTGTGAGAATATTACAAACGTCTGACAAAACTGAAAAATGTAAATTTCCAATTTCAACTAAACATGCTAGAAATGCTCCAATTGAGCTAATTAGCTTATTGTGAGAATATTACAAACGTCTGACAAAACTGAAAAATGTAAATTTCCAATTTCAACCAAACATGCTAGAAATGCTCCAATTGAGCTAATTAGCTTATTGTGAGAATATTACAAACGTCTGACAAAACTGAAAAATGTAAATTTCCAATTTCAACCAAACATGCTAGAAATGCTCAAATTGCGCAAAGAAGCCTACTGTAAGAATTTTACAAACGTCTGACAAAAGTGAAAAATGTAAATTTCCAATTTCAACCAAACATGCTAGAAATGCTCCAATTGAGCTAATTAGCTTATTGTGAGAATATTGCAATTGTCTGACAAAAGTGAAAAATGTAAAGTTCCAATTTCAACCAAACATGCTAGAAATGCTCCAATTGAGCTAATTAGCTTATTGTGAGAATATTACAAACGTCTGACAAAACTGAAAAATGTAAATTTCCAATTTCAACCAAACATGCTAGAAATGCTCCAATTGAGCTAATTAGCTTATTGTGAGAATACTACAAACGTCTGACAAAGCTGAAAAATGTAAATTTCCAATTTCAACCAAACATGCTAGAAATGCTCCAATTGAGCTAATTAGCTTATTGTGAGAATATTGCAATTGTCTGACAAAAGTGAAAAATGTAAATTTCCAATTTCAACCAAACATGCTAGAAATGCTCCAATTGAGCTAATTAGCTTATTGTGAGAATATTACAAACGTCTGACAAAACTGAAAAATGTAAATTTCCAATTTCAACCAAACATGCTAGAAATGCTCAAATTGCGCAAATAAGCCTACTGTAAGAATTTTACAAACGTCTGACAAAGCTGAAAAATGTAAATTTCCAATTTCAACCAAACATGCTAGAAATGCTCCAATTGAGCTAATTAGCTTATTGAGAGAATATTGCAATTGTCTGACAAAAGTGAAAAATGCAAATTTCCAATTTCAACTAAACATGCTAGAAATGCTCCAATTGAGCTAATTAGCTTATTTTGAGAATATTACAAACGTCTGACAAAACTGAAAAATGTAAATTTCCAATTTCAACAAAACATGCTAGAAATGCTCCAAATGCGGAAATAAGCTTACTGTAAGAAGTGTACAAACGTCTGACAAAACTGAAAAATTTAAATTTCCAATTTCAACCAAACATGCTAGAAATGCTCCAATTGAGCTAATTAGCTTATTGTGAGAATATTGCAATTGTCTGACAAAAGCAAAAAATGTAAATTTCCAATTTCAACCAAACATGCTAGAAATGCTCCAATTGAGCTAATTAGCTTATTGTGAGAATATTACAAACGTCTGACAAAACTGAAAAATGTAAATTTCCAATTTCAACCAAACATGCTAGAAATGCTCCAAATGCGGAAATAAGCTTACTGTAAGAAGTGTACAAACGTCTGACAAAACTGAGAAATGTAAATTTCCAATTTCAACCAAACATGCTAGAAATGCTCCAATTGAGCTAATTAGCTTATTGTTAGAATATTGCAATTGTCTGACAAAAGTGAAAAATGCAAAATTCCAATTTCAACTAAACATGCTAGAAATGCTCCAATTGAGCTAATTAGCTTATTTTGAGAATATTACAAACGTCTGACAAAACTGAAAAATGTAAATTTCCAATTTCAACCAAACATGCTAGAAATGCTCCAAATGCGGAAATAAGCTTACTGTAAGAAGTGTACAAACGTCTGACAAAACTGAGAAATGTAAATTTCCAATTTCAACCAAACATGCTAGAAATGCTCCAATTGAGCTAATTAGCTTATTGTGAGAATATTACAAACGTCTGACAAAACTGAAAAATGTAAACTTCCAATTTCAACCAAACATGCTAGAAATGCTCCAATTGAGCTAATTAGCTTATTGTGAGAATATTGCAATTGTCTGACAAAAGCGAAAAATGTAAATTTACAATTTCAACCAAACATGCTAGAAATGCTCCAATTGAGCTAATTAGCTTATTGTGAGAATATTACAAACGTCTGACAAAACTGAAAAATGTAAATTTCCAATTTCAACCAAACATGCTAGAAATGCTCCAATTGAGCTAATTAGCTTATTGTGAGAATATTGCAATTTTCTGACAAAAGTGAAAAATGTAAATTTCCAATTTCAACCAAACATGCTAGAAATGCTCCAATTGAGCTAATTAGCTTATTGTGAGAATATTACAAACGTCTGACAAAACTGAAAAATGTAAATTTCCAATTTCAACCAAACATGCTAGAAATGCTCAAATTGCGCATATAAGCCTACTGTAAGAATTTTACAAACGTCTGACAAAACTGAAAAATTTAAATTTCCAATTTCAACCAAACATGCTAGAAATGCTCCAATTGAGCTAATTAGCTTATTGTGAGAATATTACAAACGTCTGACAAAACTGAAAAATGTAATTTTCCAATTTCAACCAAACATGCTAGAAATGCTCCAATTGAGCTAATTAGCTTATTGTGAGAATATTGCAATTGTCTGACAAAAGTGAAAAATGTAAATTTTCAATTTCAACCAAACATGCTAGAAATGCTCCAATTGAGCTAATTAGCTTATTGTGAGAATATTACAAACGTCTGACAAAACTGAAAAATGTAAATTTCCAATTTCAACCAAACATGCTAGAAATGCTCCAATTGAGCTAATTAGCTTATTGTGAGAATATTTCAATTTTCTGACAAAAGTGAAAAATGTAAATTTCCAATTTCAACCAAACAAGCTAGAAATGCTCCAATTGAGCTAATTAGCTTATTGTGAGAATATTACAAACGGCTGACAAAACTGAAAAATGTAAATTTCCAATTTCAACCAAACATGCTAGAAATGCTCCATTTGAGCTAATTAGCTTTTTGTGAGAATATTACAAACGTCTGACAAAACTGATGAATGTAAATTTCCAATTTCAACCAAACATGCTAGAAATGCTCCAATTGAGCTAATTAGCTTATTGTGAGAATATTACAAACGTCTGACAAAACTGAAAAATGTAAATTTCCAATTTCAACCAAACATGCTAGAAATGCTCCAATTGAGCTAATTAGCTTATTGTGAGAATATTACAAACGTCTGACAAAACTGAAAAATGTAAATTTCCAATTTCAACCAAACATGCTAGAAATGCTCCAATTGAGCTACTTAGCTTATTGTGAGAATATTACAAACGTATGACAAAACTGAAAAATGTAAATTTCCAATTTCAACCAAACATGCTAGAAATGCTCCAATTGAGCTAATTAGCTTATTGTGAGAATATTACAAACGTCTGACAAAACTGAAAAATGTAAATTTCCAATTTCAACCAAACATGCTAGAAATGCTCCAATTGAGCTAATTAGCTTATTGTGAGAATATTGCAATTGTCTGACAAAAGCGAAAAATGTAAATTTCCAATTTCAACCAAACATGCTAGAAATGCTCCAATTGAGCTAATTAGCTTATTGTGAGAATATTACAAACGTCTGACAAAAGTGAAAAATGTAAATTTCCAATTTCAACCAAACATGCTAGAAATGCTCAATTTGCGCATATAAGCCTACTGTAAGAATTTTACAAACGTCTGACAAAACTGAAAAATTTAAATTTCCAATTTCAACCAAACATGCTAGAAATGCTCCAATTGAGCTAATTAGCTTATTGAGAGAATATTGCAATTGTCTGACAGAAGTGAAAAATGTAAATTTTCAATTTCAACCAAACATGCTAGAAATGTTCCAATTGAGCTAATTAGCTTATTGTGAGAATATTACAAACGTCTGACAAAACTGAAAAATGTAAATTTCCAATTTCAACCAAACATGCTAGAAATGCTCAAATTGCGCAAAGAAGCCTACTGTAAGAATTTTACAAACGTCTGACAAAACTGAAAATTTTAAATTTCCAATTTCAACCAAACATGCTAGAAATGCTCCAATTGAGCTAATTAGCTTATTGAGAGAATATTGCAATTGTCTGACAAAAGTGAAAAATGTAAATTTTCAATTTCAACCAAACATGCTAGAAATGCTCCAATTGAGCTAATTAGCTTATTGTGAGAATATTACAAACGTCTGACAAAACTGAAAAATGTGAATTTCCAATTTCAACCAAACATGCTAGAAATGCTCCAATTGAGCTAATTAGCTTATTGTGAGAATATTACAAACGTCTGACAAAAGTGAAAAATGTAAATTTCCAATTTCAACCAAACATGCTAGAAATGCTCCAATTGAGCTAATTAGCTTATTGTGAGAATATTACAAACGTCTGACAAAACTGAAAAATGTAAATTTCCAATTTCAACTAAACATGCTAGAAATGCTCCAATTGAGCTAATTAGCTTATTGTGAGAATATTACAAACGTCTGACAAAACTGAAAAATGTAAATTTCCAATTTCAACCAAACATGCTAGAAATGCTCCAATTGAGCTAATTAGCTTATTGTGAGAATATTACAAACGTCTGACAAAACTGAAAAATGTAAATTTCCAATTTCAACCAAACATGCTAGAAATGCTCAAATTGCGCAAAGAAGCCTCCTGTAAGAATTTTAAAGACGTCTGACAAAACTGAAAAATGTAAATTTCCAATTTCAACCAAACATGCTAGAAATGCTCCAATTGAGCTAATTAGCTTATTGGGAGAATATTGCAATTGTCTGACAAAAGTGAAAAATGCAAATTTCCAATTTCAACCAAACATGCTAGAAATGCTCCAATTGAGCTAATTAGCTTATTGTGAGAATATTACAAACGTCTGACAAAACTGAAAAATGTAAATTTCCAATTTCAACTAAACATGCTAGAAATGCTCCAATTGAGCTAATTAGCTTATTGAGAGAATATTGCAATTGTCTGACAAAAGTGAAAAATGCAAATTTCCAATTTCAACTAAACATGCTAGAAATGCTCTAATTGAGCTAATTAGCTTATTTTGAGAATATTACAAACGTCTGAAAAAACTGAAAAATGTAAATTTCCAATTTCAACCAAACATGCTAGAAATGTTTCAATTGAGCTAATTAGCTTATTGTGAGAATATTACGAACGTCTGACAAAACTGAAAATTGTAAATTTCCAATTTCAACCAAACATGCTAGAAATGCTCAAATTGCGCATATAAGCCTACTGTAAGAATTTTACAAACGTCTGACAAAACTGAAAAATTTAAATTTCCAATTTCAACCAAACATGCTAGAAATGCTCCAATTGAGCTAATTAGCTTATTGTGAGAATATTACAAACGTCTGACAAAACTGAAAAATGTAATTTTCCAATTTCAACCAAACATGCTAGAAATGCTCCAATTGAGCTAATTAGCTTATTGTTAGAATATTGCAATTGTCTGACAAAAGTGAAAAATGCAAAATTCCAATTTCAACTAAACATGCTAGAAATGCTCCAATTGAACTAATTAGCTTATTTTGAGAATATTACAAACGTCTGACAAAACTGAAAATTGTAAATTTCCAATTTCAACCAAACATGCTAGAAATGCTCCAAATGCGTAAATAAGCTTACTGTAAGAAGTGTACAAACGTCTGACAAAACTGAGAAATGTAAATTTCCAATTTCAACCAAACATGCTAGAAATGCTCCAATTGAGCTAATTAGCTTATTGTGAGAATATTACAAACGTCTGACAAAACTGAAAAATGTAAACTTCCAATTTCAACCAAACATGCTAGAAATGCTCCAATTGAGCTAATTAGCTTATTGTGAGAATATTGCAATTGTCTGACAAAAGCGAAAAATGTAAATTTCCAATTTCAACCAAACATGCTAGAAATGCTCCAATTGAGCTAATTAGCTTATTGTGAGAATATTACAAACGTCTGACAAAACTGAAAAATGTAAATTTCCAATTTCAACCAAACATGCTAGAAATGCTCCAATTGAGCTAATTAGCTTATTGTGAGAATATTACAAACGTCTGACAAAACTGAAAAATGTAAATTTCCAATTTCAACCAAACATGCTAGAAATGCTCCAATTGAGCTAATTAGCTTATTGTGAGAATATTACAAACGTATGACAAAACTGAAAAATGTAAATTTCCAATTTCAACTAAACATGCTAGAAATGCTCCAATTGAGCTAATTAGCTTATTGTGAGAATATTGCAATTGTCTGACAAAAGTGAAATATGTAAATTTCCAATTTCAACCAAACATGCTAGAAATGCTCCAATTGAGCTAATTAGCTTATTGTGAGAATATTGCAATTGTCTGACAAAAGTGAAAAATGTAAATTTTCAATTTCAACCAAACATGCTAGAAATATTCCAATTGAGCTAATTAGCTTATTGTGAGAATATTACAAACGTCTGACAAAACTGAAAAATGTAAATTTCCAATTTCAACCAAACATGCTAGAAATGCTCCAATTGAGCTAATTAGCTTATTGTGAGAATATTGCAATTGTCTGACAAAAGTGAAAAATGTAAATTTTCAATTTCAACCAAACATGCTAGAAATGCTCCAATTGAGCTAATTAGCTTATTGTGAGAATATTACAAACGGCTGACAAAACTGAAAAATGTAATTTTCGAATTTCAACCAAACATGCTAGAAATGCTCCATTTGAGCTAATTAGCTTTTTGTGAGAATACTACAAACGTCTGACAAAACTGATAAATGTAAATTTCCAATTTCAACCAAACATGCTAGAAATGCTCCAATTGAGCTAATTAGCTTATTGTGAGAATATTACAAACGTCTGACAAAACTGAAAAATGTAAACTTCCAATTTCAACCAAACATGCTAGAAATGCTCCAATTGAGCTAATTAGCTTATTGTGAGAATATTACAAACGTCTGACAAAACTGAAAAATGTAAATTTCCAATTTCAACCAAACATGCTAGAAATGCTCCAATTGAGCTAATTAGCTTATTGTGAGAATATTACAAACGTATGACAAAACTGAAAAATGTAAATTTCCAATTTCAACTAAACATGCTAGAAATGCTCCAATTGAGCTAATTAGCTTATTGTGAGAATATTGCAATTGTCTGACAAAAGTGAAAAATGTAAATTTCCAATTTCAACCAAACATGCTAGAAATGCTCCAATTGAACTAATTAGCTTATTGTGAGAATATTGCAATTGTCTGAGAAAAGCGAAAAATGTAAAGTTCCAATTTCAACCAAACATGCTAGAAATGCTCCAATTGAGCTAATTAGCTTATTGTGAGAATATTACAAACGTCTGACAAAACTGAAAAATGTAAATTTCCAATTTCAACCAAACATGCTAGAAATGCTCCAATTGAGCTAATTAGCTTATTGTGAGAATATTGCAATTGTCTGACAAAAGTAAAAAATGTAAATTTCCAATTTCAACCAAACATGCTAGAAATGCTCCAATTGAGCTAATTAGCTTATTGTGAGAATATTACAAACGTCTGACAAAACTGAAAAATGTAAATTTCCAATTTCAACCAAACATGCTAGAAATGCTCAAATTGCGCAAATAATCCTACTGTAAGAAATTTACAAACGTCTGACAAAGCTTAAAAATGTAAATTTCCAATTTCAACCAAACATGCTAGAAATGCTCCAATTGAGCTAATTAGCTTATTGAGAGAATATTGCAATTGTCTGACAAAAGTGAAAAATGCAAATTTCCAATTTCAACTAAACATGCTAGAAATGCTCCAATTGAGCTAATTAGCTTATTTTGAGAATATTACAAACGTCTGACAAAACTGAAAAATGTAAATTTCCAATTTCAACCAAACATGCTAGAAATGCTCCAAATGCGGAAATAAGCTTACTGTAAGAAGTGTACAAACGTCTGACAAAACTGAAAAATGTAAATTTCCAATTTCAACCAAACATGCTAGAAATGCTCCAATTGAGCTAATTAGCTTATTGTGAGAATATTACAAACGTCTGACAAAACTGAAAAATGTAAATTTCCAATTTCAACCAAACATGCTAGAAATGCTCCAATTGAGCTAATTAGCTTATTGTGAGAATATTGCAATTGTCTGACAAAAGCGAAAAATGTAATATTCCAATTTCAACCAAACATGCTAGAAATGCTCCAATTGAGCTAATTAGCTTATTGTGAGAATATTGCAATTGTCTGACAAAAGTGAAAAATGTAAATTTCCAATTTCAACCAAACATGCTAGAAATGCTCCAATTGAGCTAATTAGCTTATTGTGAGAATATTACAAAGGTCTGACAAAACTGAAAAATGTAAACTTCCAATTTCAACCAAACATGCTAGAAATGCTCCAATTGAGCTAATTAGCTTATTGTGAGAATATTGCAATTGTCTGACAAAAGCGAAAAATGTAAATTTCCAATTTCAACCAAACATGCTAGAAATGCTCCAATTGAGCTAATTAGCTTATTGTGAGAATATTACAAACGTCTGACAAAACTGAAAAATGTAAATTTCCAATTTCAACCAAACATGCTAGAAATGCTCCAATTGAGCTAATTAGCTTATTGTGAGAATATTACAAACGTCTGACAAAACTGAAAAATGTAAATTTCCAATTTCAACCAAACATGCTAGAAATGCTCCAATTGAGCTAATTAGCTTATTGTGAGAATATTACAAACGTATGACAAAACTGAAAAATGTAAATTTCCAATTTCAACTAAACATGCTAGAAATGCTCCAATTGAGCTAATTAGCTTATTGTGAGAATATTGCAATTGTCTGACAAAAGTGAAATATGTAAATTTCCAATTTCAACCAAACATGCTAGAAATGCTCCAATTGAGCTAATTAGCTTATTGTGAGAATATTGCAATTGTCTGACAAAAGTGAAAAATGTAAATTTTCAATTTCAACCAAACATGCTAGAAATATTCCAATTGAGCTAATTAGCTTATTGTGAGAATATTACAAACGTCTGACAAAACTGAAAAATGTAAATTTCCAATTTCAACCAAACATGCTAGAAATGCTCCAATTGAGCTAATTAGCTTATTGTGAGAATATTGCAATTGTCTGACAAAAGTGAAAAATGTAAATTTCCAATTTCAACCAAACATGCTAGAAATGCTCCAATTGAGCTAATTAGCTTATTGTGAGAATATTACAAACGGCTGACAAAACTGAAAAATGTAATTTTCGAATTTCAACCAAACATGCTAGAAATGCTCCATTTGAGCTAATTAGCTTTTTGTGAGAATACTACAAACGTCTGACAAAACTGATAAATGTAAATTTCCAATTTCAACCAAACATGCTAGAAATGCTCCAATTGAGCTAATTAGCTTATTGTGAGAATATTACAAACGTCTGACAAAACTGAAAAATGTAAACTTCCAATTTCAACCAAACATGCTAGAAATGCTCCAATTGAGCTAATTAGCTTATTGTGAGAATATTACAAACGTCTGACAAAACTGAAAAATGTAAATTTCCAATTTCAACCAAACATGCTAGAAATGCTCCAATTGAGCTAATTAGCTTATTGTGAGAATATTACAAACGTATGACAATACTGAAAAATGTAAATTTCCAATTTCAACTAAACATGCTAGAAATGCTCCAATTGAGCTAATTAGCTTATTGTGAGAATATTGCAATTGTCTGACAAAAGTGAAAAATGTAAATTTCCAATTTCAACCAAACATGCTAGAAATGCTCCAATTGAGCTAATTAGCTTATTGTGAGAATATTGCAATTGTCTGAGAAAAGCGAAAAATGTAAAGTTCCAATTTCAACCAAACATGCTAGAAATGCTCCAATTGAGCTAATTAGCTTATTGTGAGAATATTACAAACGTCTGACAAAACTGAAAAATGTAAATTTCCAATTTCAACCAAACATGCTAGAAATGCTCCAATTGAGCTAATTAGCTTATTGTGAGAATACTACAAACGTCTGACAAAGCTGAAAAATGTAAATTTCCAATTTCAACCAAACATGCTAGAAATGCTCCAATTGAGCTAATTAGCTTATTGTGAGAATATTGCAATTGTCTGACAAAAGTAAAAAATGTAAATTTCCAATTTCAACCAAACATGCTAGAAATGCTCCAATTGAGCTAATTAGCTTATTGTGAGAATATTACAAACGTCTGACAAAACTGAAAAATGTAAATTTCCAATTTCAACCAAACATGCTAGAAATGCTCAAATTGCGCAAATAATCCTACTGTAAGAATTTTACAAACGTCTGACAAAGCTGAAAAATGTAAATTTCCAATTTCAACCAAACATGCTAGAAATGCTCCAATTGAGCTAATTAGCTTATTGAGAGAATATTGCAATTGTCTGACAAAAGTGAAAAATGCAAATTTCCAATTTCAACTAAACATGCTAGAAATGCTCCAATTGAGCTAATTAGCTTATTTTGAGAATATTACAAACGTCTGACAAAACTGAAAAATGTAAATTTCCAATTTCAACCAAACATGCTAGAAATGCTCCAAATGCGGAAATAAGCTTACTGTAAGAAGTGTACAAACGTCTGACAAAACTGAAAAATGTAAATTTCCAATTTCAACCAAACATGCTAGAAATGCTCCAATTGAGCTAATTAGCTTATTGTGAGAATATTACAAACGTCTGACAAAACTGAAAAATGTAAATTTCCAATTTCAACCAAACATGCTAGAAATGCTCCAATTGAGCTAATTAGCTTATTGTGAGAATATTGCAATTGTCTGACAAAAGCGAAAAATGTAATATTCCAATTTCAACCAAACATGCTAGAAATGCTCCAATTGAGCTAATTAGCTTATTGTGAGAATATTGCAATTGTCTGACAAAAGTGAAAAATGTAAATTTCCAATTTCAACCAAACATGCTAGAAATGCTCCAATTGAGCTAATTAGCTTATTGTGAGAATATTACAAACGTCTGACAAAACTGAAAAATGTAAATTTCCAATTTCAACCAATCATGCTAGAAATGCTCAAATTGCGCAAATAAGCCTACTGTAAGAATTTTACAAACGTCTGACAAAGCTGAAAAATGTAAATTTCCAATTTCAACCAAACATGCTAGAAATGCTCCAATTGAGCTAATTAGCTTATTGAGAGAATTTTGCAATTGTCTGACAAAAGTGAAAAATGCAAATTTCCAATTTCAACTAAACATGCTAGAAATGCTCCAATTGAGCTAATTAGCTTATTTTGAGAATATTACAAACGTCTGACAAAACTGAAAAATGTAAATTTCCAATTTCAACCAAACATGCTAGAAATGCTCCAAATTCGGAAATAAGCTTACTGTAAGAAGTGTACAAACGTCTGACAAAAGCGAAAAATGTAAATTTCCAATTTCAACCAAACATGCTAGAAATGCTCCAATTGAGCTAATTAGCTTATTGTGAGAATATTACAAACGTCTGACAAAAGTGAAAAATGTAAATTTCCAATTTCAACCAAACATGCTAGAAATGCTCAAATTGCGCATATAAGCCTACTGTAAGAATTTTACAGACGTCTGACAAAACTGAAAAATGTAAATTTCCAATTTCAACCAAACATGCTAGAAATGCTCCTTTTGAGCTAATTAGCTTTTTGTGAGAATATTGCAATTGTCTGACAAAATTGAAAAGTGTAAATTTTCAATTTCAACCAAACATGCTAGAAATATTCCAATTGAGCTAATTAGCTTATTGTGAGAATATTACAAACGTCTGACAAAACTGAAAAATGTAAATTTCCAATTTCAACCAAACATGCTAGAAATGCTCCAATTGAGCTAATTAGCTTATTGTGAGAATATTGCAATTGTCTGACAAAAGTGAAAAATGTAAATTTCCAATTTCAACCAAACATGCTAGAAATGCTCCAATTGAGCTAATTAGCTTATTGTGAGAATATTACAAACGGCTGAGAAAACTGAAAAATGTAAATTTCCAATTTCAACCAAACATGCTAGAAATGCTCCTTTTGAGCTAATTAGCTTTTTGTGAGAATATTACAAACGTCTGACAAAACTGATAAATGTAAATTTCCATTTTCAACCAAACATGCTAGAAATGCTCCAATTGAGCTAATTAGCTTATTGTGAGAATATTACAAACGTCTGACAAAACTGAAAAATGTAAATTTCCAATTTCAACCAAACATGCTAGAAATGCTCCAATTGAGCTAATTAGCTTATTGTGAGAATATTACAAACGTCTGACAAAAGGTAAAAATGTAAATTTCCAATTTCAACCAAACATGCTAGAAATGCTCCAATTGAGCTAATTAGCTTATTGTGAGAATATTACAAACGTATGACAAAACTGAAAAATGTAAATTTCCAATTTCAACTAAACATGCTAGAAATGCTCCAATTGAGCTAATTAGCTTATTGTGAGAATATTGCAATTGTCTGACAAAAGTGAAAAATGTAAATTTCCAATTTCACCCAAACATGCTAGAAATGCTCCAATTGAGCTAATTAGCTTATTGTGAGAATATTGCAATTGTCTGAGAAAAGCGAAAAGTGTAAAGTTCCAATTTCAACCAAACATGCTAGAAATGCTCCAATTGAGCTAATTAGCTTATTGTGAGAATATTACAAACGTCTGACAAAACTGAAAAATGTAAATTTCCAATTTCAACCAAACATGCTAGAAATGCTCCAATTGAGCTAATTAGCTTATTGTGAGAATACTACAAACGTCTGACAAAGCTGAAAAATGTAAATTTCCAATTTCAACCAAACATGCTAGAAATGCTCCAATTGAGCTAATTAGCTTATTGTGAGAATATTGCAATTGTCTGACAAAAGTAAAAAATGTAAATTTCCAATTTCAACCAAACATGCTAGAAATGCTCCAATTGAGCTAATTAGCTTATTGTGAGAATATTACAAACGTCTGACAAAACTGAAAAATGTAAATTTCCAATTTCAACCAAACATGCTAGAAATGCTCAAATTGCGCAAATAAGCCTACTGTAAGAATTTTACAAACGTCTGACAAAGCTGAAAAATGTAAATTTCCAATTTCAACCAAACATGCTAGAAATGCTCCAATTGAGCTAATTAGCTTATTGAGAGAATATTGCAATTGTCTGACAAAAGTGAAAAATGCAAATTTCCAATTTCAACTAAACATGCTAGAAATGCTCCAATTGAGCTACTTAGCTTATTTTGAGAATATTACAAACGTCTGACAAAACTGAAAAATGTAAATTTCCAATTTCAACCAAACATGCTAGAAATGCTCCAAATGCGGAAATAAGCTTACTGTAAGAAGTGTACAAACGTCTCACAAAACTGAAAAATGTAAATTTCCAATTTCAACCAAACATGCTAGAAATGCTCCAATTGAGCTAATTAGCTTATTGTGAGAATATTACAAACGTCTGACAAAACTGAAAAATTTAAATTTCCAATTTCAACCAAACATGCTAGAAATGCTCCAATTGAGCTAATTAGCTTATTGTGAGAATATTACAAACGTCTGACAAAACTGAAAAATGTAAATTTCCAATTTCAACCAAACATGCTAGAAATGCTCCAATTGAGCTAATTAGCTTATTGTGAGAATATTGCAATTGTCTGACAAAAGCGAAAAATGTAAATTTCCAATTTCAACCAAACATGCTAGAAATGCTCCAATTGAGCTAATTAGCTTATTGTGAGAATATTACAAACGTCTGACAAAAGTGAAAAATGTAAATTTCCAATTTCAACCAAACATGCTAGAAATGCTCAAATTGCGCATATAAGCCTACTGTAAGAATTTTACAAACGTCTGACAAAACTGAAAAATTTAAATTTTCAATTTCAACCAAACATGCTAGAAATGCTCCAATTGAGCTAATTAGCTTATTGTGAGAATATTACAAACGTCTGACAAAACTGAAAAATGTAATATTCCAATTTCAACCAAACATGCTAGAAATGCTCAAATTGCGCAAAGAAGCCTACTGTAAGAATTTTACAAACGTCTGACAAAACTGAAAAATTTAAATTTCCAATTTCAACCAAACATGCTAGAAATGTTCCAATTGAGCTAATTAGCTTATTGAGAGAATATTGCAATTGTCTGACAAACGTGAAAAATGTAAATTTTCAATTTCAACCAAACATGCTAGAAATGCTCCAATTGAGCTAATTAGCTTATTGTGAGAATATTACAAACGTCTGACAAAACTGAAAAATGTGAATTTCCAATTTCAACCAAACATGCTAGAAATGCTCCAATTGAGCTAATTAGCTTATTGTGAGAATATTACAAACGTCTGACAAAAGTGAAAAATGTAAATTTCCAATTTCAACCAAACATGCTAGAAATGCTCAAATTGCGCATATAAGCCTACTGTAAGAATTTTACAAACGTCTGACAAAACTGAAAAATTTAAACTTTCAATTTCAACCAAACATGCTAGAAATGCTCCAATTGAGCTAATTAGCTTATTGTGAGAATATTACAAACGTCTGACAAAACTGAAAAATGTAATATTCCAATTTCAACCAAACATGCTAGAAATGCTCAAATGGCGCAAAGAAGCCTACTGTAAGAATTTTACAAACGTCTGACAAAAGTGAAAAATGTAAATTTCCAATTTCAACCAAACATGCTAGAAATGCTCCAATTGAGCTAATTAGCTTATTGAGAGAATATTGCAATTGTCTGACAAAAGTGAAAAATGCAAATTTCCAATTTCAACTAAACATGCTAGAAATGCTCCAATTGAGCTAATTAGCTTATTTTGAGAATATTACAAACGTCTGACAATACTGAAAAATGTAAATTTCCAATTTCAACCAAACATGCTAGAAATGCTCCAAATGCGGAAATAAGCTTACTGTAAGAAGTGTACAAACGTCTGACAAAACTGAAAAATGTAAATTTCCAATTTCAACCAAACATGCTAGAAATGCTCCAATTGAGCTAATTAGCTTATTGTGAGAATATTACAAACATCTGACAAAACTGAAAAATGTAAATTTCCAATTTCAACCAAACATGCTAGAAATGCTCCAATTGAGCTAATTAGCTTATTGTGAGAATATTGCAATTGTCTGACAAAAGCGAAAAATGTAAATTTCCAATTTCAACCAAACATGCTAGAAATGCTCCAATTGAGCTAATTAGCTTATTGTGAGAATATTACAAACGTCTGACAAAACTGAAAAATGTAATATTCCAATTTCAACCAAACATGCTAGAAATGCTCAAATTGCGCAAAGAAGCCTACTGTAAGAATTTTACCAACGTCTGACAAAACTGAAAAATTTAAATTTCCAATTTCAACCAAACATGCTAGAAATGCTCCAATTGAGCTAATTAGCTTATTGTGAGAATATTACAAACGTCTGACAAAAGTGAAAAATGTAAATTTCCAATTTCAACCAAACATGCTAGAAATGCTCCAATTGAGCTAATTAGCTTATTGTGAGAATATTACAAACGTCTGACAAAACTGAAAAATGTAAATTTCCAATTTCAACTAAACATGCTAGAAATGCTCCAATTGAGCTAATTAGCTTACTGTAAGAAGTGTACAAACGTCTCACAAAACTGAAAAATGTAAATTTCCAATTTCAACCAAACATGCTAGAAATGCTCCAATTGAGCTAATTAGCTTATTGTGAGAATATTACAAACGTCTGACAAAACTGAAAAATGTAAATTTCCAATTTCAACCAAACATGCTAGAAATGCTCAAATTGCGCAAAGAAGCCTACTGTAAGATTTTTACAAACGTCTGACAAAAGTGAAAAATGTAAATTTCCAATTTCAACCAAACATGCTAGAAATGCTCCAATTGAGCTAATTAGCTTATTGTGAGAATATTGCAATTGTCTGACAAAAGTGAAAAATGTAAAGTTCCAATTTCAACCAAACATGCTAGAAATGCTCCAATTGAGCTAATTAGCTTATTGTGAGAATATTACAAACGTCTGACAAAACTGAAAAATGTAAATTTCCAATTTCAACCAAACATGCTAGAAATGCTCCAATTGAGCTAATTAGCTTATTGTGAGAATACTACAAACGTCTGACAAAGCTGAAAAATGTAAATTTCCAATTTCAACCAAACATGCTAGAAATGCTCCAATTGAGCTTATTAGCTTATTGTGAGAATATTGCAATTGTCTGACAAAAGTGAAAAATGTAAATTTCCAATTTCAACCAAACATGCTAGAAATGCTCCAGTTGAGCTAATTAGCTTATTGTGAGAATATTACAAACGTCTGACAAATCTGAAAAATGTAAATTTCCAATTTCAACCAAACATGCTAGAAATGCTCAAATTGCGCAAATAAGCCTACTGTAAGAATTTTACAAACGTCTGACAAAAGTGAAAAATGTAAATTGCCAATTTCAACCAAACATGCTAGAAATGCTCCAATTGAGCTAATTAGCTTATTGAGAGAATATTGCAATTGTCTGACAAAAGTGAAAAATGCAAATTTCCAATTTCAACTAAACACGCTAGAAATGCTCCAATTGAGCTAATTAGCTTATTGTGAGAATATTACAAACGTCTGACAAAACTGAAAAATGTAAATTTCCAATTTCAACCAAACATGCTAGAAATGCTCCAAATGCGGAAATAAGCTTACTGTAAGAAGTGTACAAACGTCTGACAAAACTGAAAAATTTAAATTTCCAATTTCAACCAAACATGCTAGAAATGCTCCAATTGAGCTAATTAGCTTATTGTGAGAATATTGCAATTGTCTGACAAAAGCGAAAAATGTAAATTTCCAATTTCAACCAAACATGCTAGAAATGCTCCAATTGAGCTAATTAGCTTATTGTGAGAATATTACAAACGTCTGACAAAAGTGAAAAATGTAAATTTCCAATTTCAACCAAACATGCTAGAAATGCTCAAATTGCGCATATAAGCCTACTGTAAGAATTTTACAAACGTCTGACAAAACTGAAAAATGTAAATTTCCAATTTCAACCAAACATGCTAGAAATGCTCCAATTGAGCTAATTAGCTTATTGTGAGAATATTGCAATTGTCTGACAAAAGTGAAAAATGTAAATTTTCAATTTCAACCAAACATGCTAGAAATATTCCAATTGAGCTAATTAGCTTATTGTGAGAATATTACAAACGTCTGACAAAACTGAAAAATGTAAATTTCCAATTTCAACCAAACATGCTAGAAATGCTCCAATTGAGCTAATTAGCTTATTGTGAGAATATTGCAATTGTCTGACAAAAGTGAAAGATGTAAATTTCCAATTTCAACCAAACATGCTAGAAATGCTCCAATTGAGCTAATTAGCTTATTGTGAGAATATTGCAATTGTCTGACAAAAGCGAAAAATGTAAATTTCCAATTTCAACCAAACATGCTAGAAATGCTCCAATTGAGCTAATTAGCTTATTGTGAGAATATTACAAACGTCTGACAAAACTGAAAAATGTAATATTCCAATTTCAACCAAACATGCTAGAAATGCTCAAATTGCGCAAAGAAGCCTACTGTAAGAATTTTACCAACGTCTGACAAAACTGAAAAATTTAAATTTCCAATTTCAACCAAACATGCTAGAAATGCTCCAATTGAGCTAATTAGCTTATTGAGAGAATATTGCAATTGTCTGACAAAGGTGAAAAATGTAAATTTTCAATTTCAACCAAACATGCTAGAAATGCTCCAATTGAGCTAATTAGCTTATTGTGAGAATATTACAAACGTCTGACAAAACTGAAAAATGTGAATTTCCAATTTCAACCAAACATGCTAGAAATGCTCCAATTGAGCTAATTAGCTTATTGTGAGAATATTACAAACGTCTGACAAAAGTGAAAAATGTAAATTTCCAATTTCAACCAAACATGCTAGAAATGCTCCAATTGAGCTAATTAGCTTATTGTGAGAATATTGCAATTGTCTGACAAAAGCGAAAAATGTAAATTTCCAATTTCAACTAAACATGCTAGAAATGCTCCAATTGAGCTAATTAGCTTACTGTAAGAAGTGTACAAACGTCTCACAAAACTGAAAAATGTAAATTTCCAATTTCAACCAAACATGCTAGAAATGCTCCAATTGAGCTAATTAGCTTATTGTGAGAATATTACAAACGTCTGACAAAACTGAAAAATGTAAATTTCCAATTTCAACCAAACATGCTAGAAATGCTCCAATTGAGCTAATTAGCTTATTGTGAGAATATTGCAATTGTCTGACAAAAGCGAAAAATGTAAATTTCCAATTTCAACCAAACATGCTAGAAATGCTCCAATTGAGCTAATTAGCTTATTGTGAGAATATTACAAACGTCTGACAAAAGTGAAAAATGTAAATTTCCAATTTCAACCAAACATGCTAGAAATGCTCAAATTGCGCATATAAGCCTACTGTAAGAATTTTACAAACGTCTGACAAAACTGAAAAATTTAAATTTTCAATTTCAACCAAACATGCTAGAAATGCTCCAATTGAGCTAATTAGCTTATTGTGAGAATATTACAAACGTCTGACAAAACTGAAAAATGTAATATTCCAATTTCAACCAAACATGCTAGAAATGCTCAAATTGCGCAAAGAAGCCTACTGTAAGAATTTCACAAACGTCTGACAAAACTGAAAAATTTAAATTTCCAATTTCAATTAAACATGCTAGAAATGCTCCAATTGAGCTAATTAGCTTATTGAGAGAATATTGCAATTGTCTGACAAAAGTGAAAAATGTAAATTTTCAATTTCAACCAAACATGCTAGAAATGCTCCAATTGAGCTAATTAGCTTATTGTGAGAATATTACAAACGTCTGACAAAACTGAAAAATGTGAATTTCCAATTTCAACCAAACATGCTAGAAATGCTCCAATTGAGCTAAGTAGCTTATTGTGAGAATATTACAAACGTCTGACAAAAGTGAAAAATGTAAATTTCCAATTTCAAACAAACGTGCTAGAAATGCTCCAATTGAGCTAATTCGCTTATTGTGAGAATATTACAAACGTCTGACAAAACTGAAAAATGTAAATTTCCAATTTCAACTAAACATGCTAGAAATGCTCTAATTGAGCTAATTAGCTTATTGTGAGAATATTACAAACGTCTGACAAAACTGAAAAATGTAAATTTCCAATTTCAACCAAACATGCTAGAAATGCTCCAATTGAGCTAATTAGCTTATTGTGAGAATATTACAAACGTCTGACAAAACTGAAAAATGTAAATTTCCAATTTCAACCAAACATGCTAGAAATGCTCAAATTGCGCAAAGAAGCCTACTGTAAGAATTTTACAAACGTCTGACAAAACTGAAAAATGTAAATTTCCAATTTCAACCAAACATGCTAGAAATGCTCCAATTGAGCTAATTAGCTTATTGGAAAAATATTGCAATTGTCTGACAAAAGTGAAAAATGCAAATTTCCAATTTCAACTAAACATGCTAGAAATGCTCTAATTGAGCTAATTAGCTTATTTTGAGAATCTTACAAACGTTTGAAAAAACTGAAAAATGTAAATTTCCAATTTCAACCAAACATGCTAGAAATGTTCCAATTGAGCTAATTAGCTTATTGTGAGAATATTACGAACGTCTGACAAAACTGAAAAATGTAAATTTCAAATTTCAACCAAACATGCTAGAAATGCTCAAATTGCGCATATAAGCCTACTGTAAGAATTTTACAAACGTCTGACAAAACTGAAAAATTTAAATTTCCAATTTCAACTAAACATGCTAGAAATGCTCCAATTGAGCTAATTAGCTTATTGTGAGAATATTACAAACGTCTGACAAAACTGAAAAATTTAAATTTCCAATTTCAACCAAACATGCTAGAAATGCTCCAATTGAGCTAATTAGCTTATTGTGAGAATATTGCAATTGTCTGACAAAAGCGAAAAATGTAAATTTCCAATTTCAACCAAACATGCTAGAAATGCTCCAATTGAGCTAATTAGCTTATTGTGAGAATATTACAAACGTCTGACAAAAGTGAAAAATGTAAAATTCCATTTTCAACCAAACATGCTAGAAATGCTCAAATTGCGCATATAAGCCTACTGTAAGAATTTTACAAACGTCTGACAAAACTGAAAAATTTAAATTTCCAATTTCAACCAAACATGCTAGAAATGCTCCAATTGAGCTAATTAGCTTATTGTGAGAATATTACAAACGTCTGACAAAAGTGAAAAATGTAAATTGCCAATTTCAACCAAACATGCTAGAAATGCTCCAATTGAGCCAATTAGCTTATTGTGAGAATATTGCAATTGTCTGACAAAAGCGAAAAATGTAAATTTCCAATTTCAACCAAACATGCTAGAAATGCTCCAATTGAGCTAATTAGCTTATTGTGAGAATATTACAAACGTCTGACAAAAGTGAAAAATGTAAATTTCCAATTTCAACCAAACATGCTAGAAATGCTCCAATTGAGCTAATTAGCTTATTGTGAGAATATTACAAACGTCTGACAAAACTGAAAAATTTAAATTTCCAATTTCAACCAAACATGCTAGAAATGCTCCAATTGAGCTAATTAGCTTATTGTGAGAATATTACAAACGTCTGACAAAAGTGAAAAATGTAAATTGCCAATTTCAACCAAACATGCTAGAAATGCTCCAATTGAGCCAATTAGCTTATTGTGAGAATATTGCAATTGTCTGACAAAAGCGAAAAATGTAAATTTCAAATTTCAACCAAACATGCTAGAAATGCTCCAATTGAGCTAATTAGCTTATTGTGAGAATATTCCAAACGTCTGACAAAAGTAAAAAATGTAAATTTCTGATTTCAACCAAACATGCTAGAAATGCTCCAATTGAGCTAATTAGCTTATTGTGAGAATATTACAAACGTCTGACAAAACTGAAAAATGTAAATTTCCAATTTCAACCAAACATGCTAGAAATGCTCCAATTGAGCTAATTAGCTTATTGTGAGAATATTGCAATTGTCTGACAAAAGTGAAAAATGTAAATTTTCAATTTCAACCAAACATGCTAGAAATATTCCAATTGAGCTAATTAGCTTATTGTGAGAATATTACAAACGTCTGACAAAACTGAAAAATGTAAATTTCCAATTTCAACCAAACATGCTAGAAATGCTCCAATTGAGCTAATTAGCTTATTGTGAGAATATTGCAATTGTCTGACAAAAGTGAAAGATGTAAATTTCCAATTTCAACCAAACATGCTAGAAATGCTCCAATTGAGCTAATTAGCTTATTGTGAGAATATTGCAATTGTCTGACAAAAGCGAAAAATGTAAATTTCCAATTTCAACCAAACATGCTAGAAATGCTCCAATTGAGCTAATTAGCTTATTGTGAGAATATTACAAACGTCTGACAAAACTGAAAAATGTAATATTCCAATTTCAACCAAACATGCTAGAAATGCTCAAATTGCGCAAAGAAGCCTACTGTAAGAATTTTACCAACGTCTGACAAAACTGAAAAATTTAAATTTCCAATTTCAACCAAACATGCTAGAAATGCTCCAATTGAGCTAATTAGCTTATTGAGAGAATATTGCAATTGTCTGACAAAGGTGAAAAATGTAAATTTTCAATTTCAACCAAACATGCTAGAAATGCTCCAATTGAGCTAATTAGCTTATTGTGAGAATATTACAAACGTCTGACAAAACTGAAAAATGTGAATTTCCAATTTCAACCAAACATGCTAGAAATGCTCCAATTGAGCTAATTAGCTTATTGTGAGAATATTACAAACGTCTGACAAAAGTGAAAAATGTAAATTTCCAATTTCAACCAAACATGCTAGAAATGCTCCAATTGAGCTAATTAGCTTACTGTAAGAAGTGTACAAACGTCTCACAAAACTGAAAAATGTAAATTTCCAATTTCAACCAAACATGCTAGAAATGCTCCAATTGAGCTAATTAGCTTATTGTGAGAATATTACAAACGTCTGACAAAACTGAAAAATGTAAATTTCCAATTTCAACCAAACATGCTAGAAATGCTCCAATTGAGCTAATTAGCTTATTGTGAGAATATTGCAATTGTCTGACAAAAGCGAAAAATGTAAATTTCCAATTTCAACCAAACATGCTAGAAATGCTCCAATTGAGCTAATTAGCTTATTGTGAGAATATTACAAACGTCTGACAAAAGTGAAAAATGTAAATTTCCAATTTCAACCAAACATGCTAGAAATGCTCAAATTGCGCATATAAGCCTACTGTAAGAATTTTACAAACGTCTGACAAAACTGAAAAATTTAAATTTTCAATTTCAACCAAACATGCTAGAAATGCTCCAATTGAGCTAATTAGCTTATTGTGAGAATATTACAAACGTCTGACAAAACTGAAAAATGTAATATTCCAATTTCAACCAAACATGCTAGAAATGCTCAAATTGCGCAAAGAAGCCTACTGTAAGAATTTCACAAACGTCTGACAAAACTGAAAAATTTAAATTTCCAATTTCAATTAAACATGCTAGAAATGCTCCAATTGAGCTAATTAGCTTATTGAGAGAATATTGCAATTGTCTGACAAAAGTGAAAAATGTAAATTTTCAATTTCAACCAAACATGCTAGAAATGCTCCAATTGAGCTAATTAGCTTATTGTGAGAATATTACAAACGTCTGACAAAACTGAAAAATGTGAATTTCCAATTTCAACCAAACATGCTAGAAATGCTCCAATTGAGCTAAGTAGCTTATTGTGAGAATATTACAAACGTCTGACAAAAGTGAAAAATGTAAATTTCCAATTTCAACCAAACGTGCTAGAAATGCTCCAATTGAGCTAATTCGCTTATTGTGAGAATATTACAAACGTCTGACAAAACTGAAAAATGTAAATTTCCAATTTCAACTAAACATGCTAGAAATGCTCTAATTGAGCTAATTAGCTTATTGTGAGAATATTACAAACGTCTGACAAAACTGAAAAATGTAAATTTCCAATTTCAACCAAACATGCTAGAAATGCTCCAATTGAGCTAATTAGCTTATTGTGAGAATATTACAAACGTCTGACAAAACTGAAAAATGTAAATTTCCAATTTCAACCAAACATGCTAGAAATGCTCAAATTGCGCAAAGAAGCCTACTGTAAGAATTTTACAAACGTCTGACAAAACTGAAAAATGTAAATTTCCAATTTCAACCAAACATGCTAGAAATGCTCCAATTGAGCTAATTAGCTTATTGGAAAAATATTGCAATTGTCTGACAAAAGTGAAAAATGCAAATTTCCAATTTCAACTAAACATGCTAGAAATGCTCTAATTGAGCTAATTAGCTTATTTTGAGAATCTTACAAACGTTTGAAAAAACTGAAAAATGTAAATTTCCAATTTCAACCAAACATGCTAGAAATGTTCCAATTGAGCTAATTAGCTTATTGTGAGAATATTACGAACGTCTGACAAAACTGAAAAATGTAAATTTCAAATTTCAACCAAACATGCTAGAAATGCTCAAATTGCGCATATAAGCCTACTGTAAGAATTTTACAAACGTCTGACAAAACTGAAAAATTTAAATTTCCAATTTCAACTAAACATGCTAGAAATGCTCCAATTGAGCTAATTAGCTTATTGTGAGAATATTACAAACGTCTGACAAAACTGAAAAATTTAAATTTCCAATTTCAACCAAACATGCTAGAAATGCTCCAATTGAGCTAATTAGCTTATTGTGAGAATATTGCAATTGTCTGACAAAAGCGAAAAATGTAAATTTCCAATTTCAACCAAACATGCTAGAAATGCTCCAATTGAGCTAATTAGCTTATTGTGAGAATATTACAAACGTCTGACAAAAGTGAAAAATGTAAAATTCCATTTTCAACCAAACATGCTAGAAATGCTCAAATTGCGCATATAAGCCTACTGTAAGAATTTTACAAACGTCTGACAAAACTGAAAAATTTAAATTTCCAATTTCAACCAAACATGCTAGAAATGCTCCAATTGAGCTAATTAGCTTATTGTGAGAATATTACAAACGTCTGACAAAAGTGAAAAATGTAAATTGCCAATTTCAACCAAACATGCTAGAAATGCTCCAATTGAGCCAATTAGCTTATTGTGAGAATATTGCAATTGTCTGACAAAAGCGAAAAATGTAAATTTCCAATTTCAACCAAACATGCTAGAAATGCTCCAATTGAGCTAATTAGCTTATTGTGAGAATATTACAAACGTCTGACAAAAGTGAAAAATGTAAATTTCCAATTTCAACCAAACATGCTAGAAATGCTCCAATTGAGCTAATTAGCTTATTGTGAGAATATTACAAACGTCTGACAAAACTGAAAAATTTAAATTTCCAATTTCAACCAAACATGCTAGAAATGCTCCAATTGAGCTAATTAGCTTATTGTGAGAATATTACAAACGTCTGACAAAAGTGAAAAATGTAAATTGCCAATTTCAACCAAACATGCTAGAAATGCTCCAATTGAGCCAATTAGCTTATTGTGAGAATATTGCAATTGTCTGACAAAAGCGAAAAATGTAAATTTCAAATTTCAACCAAACATGCTAGAAATGCTCCAATTGAGCTAATTAGCTTATTGTGAGAATATTCCAAACGTCTGACAAAAGTAAAAAATGTAAATTTCTGATTTCAACCAAACATGCTAGAAATGCTCCAATTGAGCTAATTAGCTTATTGTGAGAATATTACAAACGTCTGACAAAACTGAAAAATGTAAATTTCCAATTTCAACCAAACATGCTAGAAATGCTCCAATTGAGCTAATTAGCTTATTGTGAGAATATTGCAATTGTCTGACAAA
Organism: Watersipora subatra; assembly: GCF_963576615.1. Lineage (NCBI taxonomy): Eukaryota > Metazoa > Bryozoa > Gymnolaemata > Cheilostomatida > Watersiporidae > Watersipora > Watersipora subatra. The sequence continues at coordinate 41,438,361 of NC_088710.1, read as the reverse complement.
AGTGAAAAATGTAAATTTCCAATTTCAACCAAACATGCTAGAAATGCTCCAATTGAGCTAATTAGCTTATTGTGAGAATATTGCAATTGTCTGACAAAAGCGAAAAATGTAAATTTCCAATTTCAACCAAACATGCTAGAAATGCTCCAATTGAGCTAATTAGCTTATTGTGAGAATATTACAAACGTCTGACAAAAGTGAAAAATGTAAATTTCCAATTTCAACCAAACATGCTAGAAATGCTCCAATTGAGCTAATTAGCTTATTGTGAGAATATTGCAATTGTCTGACAAAAGCGAAAAATGTAAATTTCCAATTTCAACCAAACATGCTAGAAATGCTCCAATTGAGCTAATTAGCTTATTGTGAGAATATTACAAACGTCTGACAAAAGTGAAAAATGTAAAATTCCAATTTCAACCAAACATGCTAGAAATGCTCAAATTGCGCATATAAGCCTACTGTAAGAATTTTACAAACGTCTGACAAAACTGAAAAATTTAAATTTCCAATTTCAACCAAACATGCTAGAAATGCTCCAATTGAGCTAATTAGCTTATTGTGAGAATATTACAAACGTCTGACAAAAGTGAAAAATGTAAATTGCCAATTTCAACCAAACATGCTAGAAATGCTCCAATTGAGCCAATTAGCTTATTGTGAGAATATTGCAATTGTCTGACAAAAGCGAAAAATGTAAATTTCCAATTTCAACCAAACATGCTAGAAATGCTCCAATTGAGCTAATTAGCTTATTGTGAGAATATTCCAAACGTCTGACAAAAGTAAAAAATGTAAATTTCTGATTTCAACCAAACATGCTAGAAATGCTCCATTTGAGCTAATTAGCTTTTTGTGAGAATATTACAAACGTCTGACAAAACTGATAAATGTAAATTTCCAATTTCAACCAAACATGCTAGAAATGCTCCAATTGAGCTAATTAGCTTATTGTGAGAATATTACAAACGTCTGACAAAACTGAAAAATGTAAATTTCCAATTTCAACCAAACATGCTAGAAATGCTCCAATTGAGCTAATTAGCTTATTGTGAGAATATTACAAACGTCTGACAAAACTGAAAAATGTAAATTTCCAATTTCAACCAAACATGCTAGAAATGCTCCAATTGAGCTAATTAGCTTATTGTGAGAATATTACAAACGTATGACAAAACTGAAAAATGTAAATTTCCAATTTCAACTAAACATGCTAGAAATGCTCCAATTGAGCTAATTAGCTTATTGTGAGAATATTGCAATTGTCTGACAAAAGTGAAAAATGTAAATTTCCAATTTCAACCAAACATGCTAGAAATGCTCCAATTGAGCTAATTAGCTTATTGTGAGAATATTGCAATTGTCTGACAAAAGTGAAAAATGTAAAGTTCCAATTTCAACCAAACATGCTAGAAATGCTCCAATTGAGCTAATTAGCTTATTGTGAGAATATTACAAACGTCTGACAAAACTGAAAAATGTAAATTTCCAATTTCAACCAAACATGCTAGAAATGCTCCAATTGAGCTAATTAGCTTATTGTGAGAATATTTCAAACGTTTGACAAAGCTGAAAAATGTAAATTTCCAATTTCAACCAAACATGCTAGAAATGCTCCAATTGAGCTAATTAGCTTATTGTGAGAATATTGCAATTGTCTGACAAAAGCGAAAAATGTAAATTTCCAATTTCAACCAAACATGCTAGAAATGCTCCAATTGAGCTAATTAGCTTATTGTGAGAATATTACAAACGTCTGACAAAAGTGAAAAATGTAAATTTCCAATTTCAACCAAACATGCTAGAAATGCTCAAATTGCGCATATAAGCCTACTGTAAGAATTTTACAAACGTCTGACAAAACTGAAAAATTTAAATTTCCAATTTCAACCAAACATGCTAGAAATGCTCCAATTGAGCTAATTAGCTTATTGTGAGAATATTACAAACGTCTGACAAAAGTGAAAAATGTAAATTGCCAATTTCAACCAAACATGCTAGAAATGCTTCAATTGAGCTAATTAGCTTATTGTGAGAATATTGCAATTGTCTGACAAAAGCGAAAAATGTAAATTTCCAATTTCAACCAAACATGCTAGAAATGCTCCAATTGAGCTAATTAGCTTATTGTGAGAATATTCCAAACGTCTGACAAAAGTAAAAAATGTAAATTTTTGATTTCAACCAAACATGCTAGAAATGCTCCAATTGAGCTAATTAGCTTATTGTGAGAATATTACAAACGTCTGACAAAACTGAAAAATGTAAATTTCCAATTTCAACCAAACATGCTAGAAATGCTCCAATTGAGCTAATTAGCTTATTGTGAGAATATTACAAACGTCTGACAAAAGTGAAAATTTTAAAATTCCAATTTCAATCAAACATGCTAGAAATGCTCCAATTGAGCTAATTAGCTTATTGTGAGAATATTACAAACGTCTGACAAAACTGAAAAATGTGAAATTCCAATTTCAACCAAACATGCTAGAAATGCTCAAATTGCGAAATAAACTTACTGTAAGAATTTTACAAACGTTTGACAAAATTGAAAAATGTAAATTTTCAAATTCAACCAAACATGCTAGAAATGCTCCAATTGAGCTAATTAGCTTATTGTGAGAATATTGCAATTGTCTGACAAAAGTGAAAAATGTAAATTTCCAATTTCAACCAAACATGCTAGAAATGCTCCAATTGAGCTAATTAGCTTATTGTGAGAATATTGCCATTGTCTGACAAAAGCGAAAAATGTAAATTTCCAATTTCAACCAAACATGCTAGAAATGCTCCAATTGAGCTAATTAGCTTATTGTGAGAATATTACAAACGTCTGACAAAAGTGAAAAATGTAAATTTCCAATTTCAACCAAACATGCTAGAAATGCTCCAATTGAGCTAATTAGCTTATTGTGAGAATATTGCAATTGTCTGACAAAAGCGAAAAATGTAAATTTCCAATTTCAACCAAACATGCTAGAAATGCTCCAATTGAGCTAATTAGCTTATTGTGAGAATATTACAAACGTCTGACAAAACTGAAAAATGTAAAATTCCATTTTCAACCAAACATGCTAGAAATGCTCAAATTGCGCATATAAGCCTACTGTAAGAATTTTACAAACGTCTGACAAAACTGAAAAATTTAAATTTCCAATTTCAACCAAACATGCTAGAAATGCTCCAATTGAGCTAATTAGCTTATTGTGAGAATATTACAAACGTCTGACAAAAGTGAAAAATGTAAATTGCCAATTTCAACCAAACATGCTAGAAATGCTCCAATTGAGCTAATTAGCTTATTGTGAGAATATTGCAATTGTCTGACAAAAGCGAAAAATGTAAATTTCCAATTTCAACCAAACATGCTAGAAATGCTCCAATTGAGCTAATTAGCTTATTGTGAGAATATTACAAACGTCTGACAAAAGTGAAAAATGTAAATTTCCAATTTCAACCAAACATGCTAGAAATGCTCCAATTGAGCTAATTAGCTTATTGTGAGAATATTACAAACGTCTGACAAAACTGAAAAATTTAAATTTCCAATTTCAACCAAACATGCTAGAAATGCTCCAATTGAGCTAATTAGCTTATTGTGAGAATATTACAAACGTCTGACAAAAGTGAAAAATGTAAATTGCCAATTTCAACCAAACATGCTAGAAATGCTCCAATTGAGCCAATTAGCTTATTGTGAGAATATTGCAATTGTCTGACAAAAGCGAAAAATGTAAATTTCCAATTTCAACCAAACATGCTAGAAATGCTCCAATTGAGCTAATTAGCTTATTGTGAGAATATTACAAATGTCTGACAAAACTGAAAAATGTAATATTCCAATTTCAACCAAACATGCTAGAAATGCTCAAATTGCGCAAAGAAGCCTACTGTAAGAATTTCACAAACGTCTGACAAAACTGAAAAATTTAAATTTCCAATTTCAACCAAACATGCTAGAAATGCTCCAATTGAGCTAATTAGCTTATTGAGAGAATATTGCAATTGTCTGACAAAAGTGAAAAATGTAAATTTTCAATTTCAACCAAACATGCTAGAAATGCTCCAATTGAGCTAATTAGCTTATTGGAAAAATATTGCAATTGTCTGACAAAAGTGAAAAATGCAAATTTCCAATTTCAATTAAACATGCTAGAAATGCTCTAATTGAGCTAATTAGCTTATTTTGAGAATCTTACAAACGTTTGAAAAAACTGAAAAATGTAAATTTCCAATTTCAACCAAACATGCTAGAAATGTTCCAATTGAGCTAATTAGCTTATTGTGAGAATATTACGAACGTCTGACAAAACTGAAAAATGTAAATTTCAAATTTCAACCAAACATGCTAGAAATGCTCAAATTGCGCATATAAGCCTACTGTAAGAATTTTACAAACGTCTGACAAAACTGAAAAATTTAAATTTCCAATTTCAACTAAACATGCTAGAAATGCTCCAATTGAGCTAATTAGCTTATTGTGAGAATATTACAAACGTCTGACAAAACTGAAAAATTTAAATTTCCAATTTCAACCAAACATGCTAGAAATGCTCCAATTGAGCTAATTAGCTTATTGTGAGAATATTGCAATTGTCTGACAAAAGCGAAAAATGTAAATTTCCAATTTCAACCAAACATGCTAGAAATGCTCCAATTGAGCTAATTAGCTTATTGTGAGAATATTACAAACGTCTGACAAAAGTGAAAAATGTAAAATTCCATTTTCAACCAAACATGCTAGAAATGCTCAAATTGCGCATATAAGCCTACTGTAAGAATTTTACAAACGTCTGACAAAACTGAAAAATTTAAATTTCCAATTTCAACCAAACATGCTAGAAATGCTCCAATTGAGCTAATTAGCTTATTGTGAGAATATTACAAACGTCTGACAAAAGTGAAAAATGTAAATTGCCAATTTCAACCAAACATGCTAGAAATGCTCCAATTGAGCCAATTAGCTTATTGTGAGAATATTGCAATTGTCTGACAAAAGCGAAAAATGTAAATTTCCAATTTCAACCAAACATGCTAGAAATGCTCCAATTGAGCTAATTAGCTTATTGTGAGAATATTACAAACGTCTGACAAAAGTGAAAAATGTAAATTTCCAATTTCAACCAAACATGCTAGAAATGCTCCAATTGAGCTAATTAGCTTATTGTGAGAATATTACAAACGTCTGACAAAACTGAAAAATTTAAATTTCCAATTTCAACCAAACATGCTAGAAATGCTCCAATTGAGCTAATTAGCTTATTGTGAGAATATTACAAACGTCTGACAAAAGTGAAAAATGTAAATTGCCAATTTCAACCAAACATGCTAGAAATGCTCCAATTGAGCCAATTAGCTTATTGTGAGAATATTGCAATTGTCTGACAAAAGCGAAAAATGTAAATTTCCAATTTCAACCAAACATGCTAGAAATGCTCCAATTGAGCTAATTAGCTTATTGTGAGAATATTCCAAACGTCTGACAAAAGTAAAAAATGTAAATTTCTGATTTCAACCAAACATGCTAGAAATGCTCCAATTGAGCTAATTAGCTTATTGTGAGAATATTACAAACGTCTGACAAAACTGAAAAATGTAAATTTCCAATTTCAACCAAACATGCTAGAAATGCTCCAATTGAGCTAATTAGCTTATTGTGAGAATATTACAAACGTCTGACAAAAGTGAAAAATGTAAATTTCCAATTTCAACCAAACATGCTAGAAATGCTCCAATTGAGCTAATTAGCTTATTGTGAGAATATTGCAATTGTCTGACAAAAGCGAAAAATGTAAAATTTCAATTTCAACCAAACATGCTAGAAATGCTCAAATTGCGCATATAAGCCTACTGTAAGAATTTTACAAACGTCTGACAAAACTGAAAAATTTAAATTTCCAATTTCAACCAAACATGCTAGAAATGCTCCAATTGAGCTAATTAGCTTATTGTGAGAATATTACAAACGTCTGACAAAAGTGAAAAATGTAAATTGCCAATTTCAACCAAACATGCTAGAAATGCTCCAATTGAGCCAATTAGCTTATTGTGAGAATATTGCAATTGTCTGACAAAAGCGAAAAATGTAAATTTCCAATTTCAACCAAACATGCTAGAAATGCTCCAATTGAGCTAATTAGCTTATTGTGAGAATATTCCAAACGTCTGACAAAAGTAAAAAATGTAAATTTCTGATTTCAACCAAACATGCTAGAAATGCTCCATTTGAGCTAATTAGCTTTTTGTGAGAATATTACAAACGTCTGACAAAACTGATAAATGTAAATTTCCAATTTCAACCAAACATGCTAGAAATGCTCCAATTGAGCTAATTAGCTTATTGTGAGAATATTACAAACGTCTGACAAAACTGAAAAATGTAAATTTCCAATTTCAACCAAACATGCTAGAAATGCTCCAATTGAGCTAATTAGCTTATTGTGAGAATATTACAAACGTCTGACAAAACTGAAAAATGTAAATTTCCAATTTCAACCAAACATGCTAGAAATGCTCCAATTGAGCTAATTAGCTTATTGTGAGAATATTACAAACGTATGACAAAACTGAAAAATGTAAATTTCCAATTTCAACCAAACATGCTAGAAATGCTCCAATTGAGCTAATTAGCTTATTGTGAGAATATTACAAACGTCTGACAAAACTGAAAAATGTAAATTTCCAATTTCAACCAAACATGCTAGAAATGCTCCAATTGAGCTAATTAGCTTATTGTGAGAATATTACAAACGTATGACAAAACTGAAAAATGTAAATTTCCAATTTCAACTAAACATGCTAGAAATGCTCCAATTGAGCTAATTAGCTTATTGTGAGAATATTGCAATTGTCTGACAAAAGCGAAAAATGTAAATTTCCAATTTCAACCAAACATGCTAGAAATGCTCCAATTGAGCTAATTAGCTTATTGTGAGAATATTACAAACGTCTGACAAAAGTGAAAAATGTAAAATTCCATTTTCAACCAAACATGCTAGAAATGCTCAAATTGCGCATATAAGCCTACTGTAAGAATTTTACAAACGTCTGACAAAACTGAAAAATTTAAATTTCCAATTTCAACCAAACATGCTAGAAATGCTCCAATTGAGCTAATTAGCTTATTGTGAGAATATTACAAACGTCTGACAAAAGTGAAAAATGTAAATTGCCAATTTCAACCAAACATGCTAGAAATGCTCCAATTGAGCCAATTAGCTTATTGTGAGAATATTGCAATTGTCTGACAAAAGCGAAAAATGTAAATTTCCAATTTCAACCAAACATGCTAGAAATGCTCCAATTGAGCTAATTAGCTTATTGTGAGAATATTACAAACGTCTGACAAAAGTGAAAAATGTAAATTTCCAATTTCAACCAAACATGCTAGAAATGCTCCAATTGAGCTAATTAGCTTATTGTGAGAATATTACAAACGTCTGACAAAACTGAAAAATTTAAATTTCCAATTTCAACCAAACATGCTAGAAATGCTCCAATTGAGCTAATTAGCTTATTGTGAGAATATTACAAACGTCTGACAAAAGTGAAAAATGTAAATTGCCAATTTCAACCAAACATGCTAGAAATGCTCCAATTGAGCTAATTAGCTTATTGTGAGAATATTACAAACGTCTGACAAAAGTGAAAAATGTAAATTGCCAATTTCAACCAAACATGCTAGAAATGCTCCAATTGAGCCAATTAGCTTATTGTGAGAATATTGCAATTGTCTGACAAAAGCGAAAAATGTAAATTTCCAATTTCAACCAAACATGCTAGAAATGCTCCAATTGAGCTAATTAGCTTATTGTGAGAATATTCCAAACGTCTGACAAAAGTAAAAAATGTAAATTTCTGATTTCAACCAAACATGCTAGAAATGCTCCAATTGAGCTAATTAGCTTATTGTGAGAATATTACAAACGTCTGACAAAACTGAAAAATGTAAATTTCCAATTTCAACCAAACATGCTAGAAATGCTCCAATTGAGCTAATTAGCTTATTGTGAGAATATTACAAACGTCTGACAAAAGTGAAAAATGTAAATTTCCAATTTCAACCAAACGTGCTAGAAATGCTCCAATTGAGCTAATTAGCTTATTGTGAGAATATTGCAATTGTCTGACAAAAGCGAAAAATGTAAATTTCCAATTTCAACCAAACATGCTAGAAATGCTCCAATTGAGCTAATTAGCTTATTGTGAGAATATTACAAACGTCTGACAAAAGTGAAAAATGTAAAATTCCAATTTCAACCAAACATGCTAGAAATGCTCAAATTGCGCATATAAGCCTACTGTAAGAATTTTACAAACGTCTGACAAAACTGAAAAATTTAAATTTCCAATTTCAACCAAACACGCTAGAAATGCTCCAATTGAGCTAATTAGCTTATTGTGAGAATATTACAAACGTCTGACAAAAGTGAAAAATGTAAATTGCCAATTTCAACCAAACATGCTAGAAATGCTCCAATTGAGCCAATTAGCTTATTGTGAGAATATTGCAATTGTCTGACAAAAGCGAAAAATGTAAATTTCCAATTTCAACCAAACATGCTAGAAATGCTCCAATTGAGCTAATTAGCTTATTGTGAGAATATTCCAAACGTCTGACAAAAGTAAAAAATGTAAATTTCTGATTTCAACCAAACATGCTAGAAATGCTCCATTTGAGCTAATTAGCTTTTTGTGAGAATATTACAAACGCCTGACAAAACTGATAAATGTAAATTTCCAATTTCAACCAAACATGCTAGAAATGCTCCAATTGAGCTAATTAGCTTATTGTGAGAATATTACAAACGTCTGACAAAACTGAAAAATGTAAATTTCCAATTTCAACCAAACATGCTAGAAATGCTCCAATTGAGCTAATTAGCTTATTGTGAGAATATTACAAACGTCTGACAAAACTGAAAAATGTAAATTTCCAATTTCAACCAAACATGCTAGAAATGCTCCAATTGAGCTAATTAGCTTATTGTGAGAATATTACAAACGTATGACAAAACTGAAAAATGTAAATTTCCAATTTCAACTAAACATGCTAGAAATGCTCCAATTGAGCTAATTAGCTTATTGTGAGAATATTGCAATTGTCTGACAAAAGTGAAAAATATAAATTTCCAATTTCAGCCAAACATGCTAGAAATGCTCCAATTGAGCTAATTAGCTTATTGTGAGAATATTGCAATTGTCTGACAAAAGTGAAAAATGTAAAGTTCCAATTTCAACCAAACATGCTAGAAATGCTCCAATTGAGCTAATTAGCTTATTGTGAGAATATTACAAACGTCTGACAAAACTGAAAAATGTAAATTTCCAATTTCAACCAAACATGCTAGAAATGCTCCAATTGAGCTAATTAGCTTATTGTGAGAATATTTCAAACGTTTGACAAAGCTGAAAAATGTAAATTTCCAATTTCAACCAAACATGCTAGAAATGCTCCAATTGAGCTAATTAGCTTATTGTGAGAATATTGCAATTGTCTGACAAAAGCGAAAAATGTAAATTTCCAATTTCAACCAAACATGCTAGAAATGCTCCAATTGAGCTAATTAGCTTATTGTGAGAATATTACAAACGTCTGACAAAAGTGAAAAATGTAAATTTCCAATTTCAACCAAACATGCTAGAAATGCTCAAATTGCGCATATAAGCCTACTGTAAGAATTTTACAAACGTCTGACAAAACTGAAAAATTTAAATTTCCAATTTCAACCAAACATGCTAGAAATGCTCCAATTGAGCTAATTAGCTTATTGTGAGAATATTACAAACGTCTGACAAAAGTGAAAAATGTAAATTGCCAATTTCAACCAAACATGCTAGAAATGCTTCAATTGAGCTAATTAGCTTATTGTGAGAATATTGCAATTGTCTGACAAAAGCGAAAAATGTAAATTTCCAATTTCAACCAAACATGCTAGAAATGCTCCAATTGAGCTAATTAGCTTATTGTGAGAATATTCCAAACGTCTGACAAAAGTAAAAAATGTAAATTTTTGATTTCAACCAAACATGCTAGAAATGCTCCAATTGAGCTAATTAGCTTATTGTGAGAATATTACAAACGTCTGACAAAACTGAAAAATGTAAATTTCCAATTTCAACCAAACATGCTAGAAATGCTCCAATTGAGCTAATTAGCTTATTGTGAGAATATTACAAACGTCTGACAAAAGTGAAAATTTTAAAATTCCAATTTCAATCAAACATGCTAGAAATGCTCCAATTGAGCTAATTAGCTTATTGTGAGAATATTACAAACGTCTGACAAAACTGAAAAATGTGAAATTCCAATTTCAACCAAACATGCTAGAAATGCTCAAATTGCGAAATAAACTTACTGTAAGAATTTTACAAACGTTTGACAAAATTGAAAAATGTAAATTTTCAAATTCAACCAAACATGCTAGAAATGCTCCAATTGAGCTAATTAGCTTATTGTGAGAATATTGCAATTGTCTGACAAAAGTGAAAAATGTAAATTTCCAATTTCAACCAAACATGCTAGAAATGCTCCAATTGAGCTAATTAGCTTATTGTGAGAATATTGCCATTGTCTGACAAAAGCGAAAAATGTAAATTTCCAATTTCAACCAAACATGCTAGAAATGCTCCAATTGAGCTAATTAGCTTATTGTGAGAATATTACAAACGTCTGACAAAAGTAAAAAATATGTAAATTTCCAATTTCAACCAAACATGCTAGAAATGCTCCAATTGAGCTAATTAGCTTATTGTGAGAATATTGCAATTGTCTGACAAAAGCGAAAAATGTAAATTTCCAATTTCAACCAAACATGCTAGAAATGCTCCAATTGAGCTAATTAGCTTATTGTGAGAATATTACAAACGTCTGACAAAAGTGAAAAATGTAAAATTCCATTTTCAACCAAACATGCTAGAAATGCTCAAATTGCGCATATAAGCCTACTGTAAGAATTTTACAAACGTCTGACAAAACTGAAAAATTTAAATTTCCAATTTCAACCAAACATGCTAGAAATGCTCCAATTGAGCTAATTAGCTTATTGTGAGAATATTACAAACGTCTGACAAAAGTGAAAAATGTAAATTGCCAATTTCAACCAAACATGCTAGAAATGCTCCAATTGAGCTAATTAGCTTATTGTGAGAATATTGCAATTGTCTGACAAAAGCGAAAAATGTAAATTTCCAATTTCAACCAAACATGCTAGAAATGCTCCAATTGAGCTAATTAGCTTATTGTGAGAATATTACAAACGTCTGACAAAAGTGAAAAATGTAAATTTCCAATTTCAACCAAACATGCTAGAAATGCTCCAATTGAGCTAATTAGCTTATTGTGAGAATATTACAAACGTCTGACAAAACTGAAAAATTTAAATTTCCAATTTCAACCAAACATGCTAGAAATGCTCCAATTGAGCTAATTAGCTTATTGTGAGAATATTACAAACGTCTGACAAAAGTGAAAAATGTAAATTGCCAATTTCAACCAAACATGCTAGAAATGCTCCAATTGAGCCAATTAGCTTATTGTGAGAATATTGCAATTGTCTGACAAAAGCGAAAAATGTAAATTTCCAATTTCAACCAAACATGCTAGAAATGCTCCAATTGAGCTAATTAGCTTATTGTGAGAATATTACAAATGTCTGACAAAACTGAAAAATGTAATATTCCAATTTCAACCAAACATGCTAGAAATGCTCAAATTGCGCAAAGAAGCCTACTGTAAGAATTTCACAAACGTCTGACAAAACTGAAAAATTTAAATTTCCAATTTCAACCAAACATGCTAGAAATGCTCCAATTGAGCTAATTAGCTTATTGAGAGAATATTGCAATTGTCTGACAAAAGTGAAAAATGTAAATTTTCAATTTCAACCAAACATGCTAGAAATGCTCCAATTGAGCTAATTAGCTTATTGTGAGAATATTACAAACGTCTGACAAAACTGAAAAATGTGAATTTCCAATTTCAACCAAACATGCTAGAAATGCTCCAATTGAGCTAAGTAGCTTATTGTGAGAATATTACAAACGTCTGACAAAAGTGAAAAATGTAAATTTCCAATTTCAACCAAACATGCTAGAAATGCTCCAATTGAGCTAATTCGCTTATTGTGAGAATATTACAAACGTCTGACAAAACTGAAAAATGTAAATTTCCAATTTCAACTAAACATGCTAGAAATGCTCTAATTGAGCTAATTAGCTTATTGTGAGAATATTACAAACGTCTGACAAAACTGAAAAATGTAAATTTCCAATTTCAACCAAACATGCTAGAAATGCTCAAATTGCGCAAAGAAGCCTACTGTAAGAATTTTACAAACGTCTGACAAAACTGAAAAATGTAAATTTCCAATTTCAACCAAACATGCTAGAAATGCTCCAATTGAGCTAATTAGCTTATTGGAAAAATATTGCAATTGTCTGACAAAAGTGAAAAATGCAAATTTCCAATTTCAACTAAACATGCTAGAAATGCTCTAATTGAGCTAATTAGCTTATTTTGAGAATCTTACAAACGTTTGAAAAAACTGAAAAATGTAAATTTCCAATTTCAACCAAACATGCTAGAAATGTTCCAATTGAGCTAATTAGCTTATTGTGAGAATATTACGAACGTCTGACAAAACTGAAAAATGTAAATTTCAAATTTCAACCAAACATGCTAGAAATGCTCAAATTGCGCATATAAGCCTACTGTAAGAATTTTACAAACGTCTGACAAAACTGAAAAATTTAAATTTCCAATTTCAACTAAACATGCTAGAAATGCTCCAATTGAGCTAATTAGCTTATTGTGAGAATATTACAAACGTCTGACAAAACTGAAAAATGTAAATTTCCAATTTCAACCAAACATGCTAGAAATGCTCCAATTGAGCTAATTAGCTTATTGTGAGAATATTGCAATTGTCTGACAAAAGCGAAAAATGTAAATTTCCAATTTCAACCAAACATGCTAGAAATGCTCCAATTGAGCTAATTAGCTTATTGTGAGAATATTACAAACGTCTGACAAAAGTGAAAAATGTAAATTTCCAATTTCAACCAAACATGCTAGAAATGCTCAAATTGCACATATAAGCCTACTGTAAGAATTTTACAAACGTCTGACAAAACTGAAAAATTTAAATTTCCAATTTCAACCAAACATGCTAGAAATGCTCCAATTGAGCTAATTAGCTCATTGTGAGAATATTACAAACGTCTGACAAAACTGAAAAATGTAATTTTCCAATTTCAACCAAACATGCTAGAAATGCTCCAAATGCTGAAATAAGCTTACTGTAAGAAGTGTACAAACGTCTGACAAAACTGAGAAATGTAAATTTCCAATTTCAACCAAACATGCTAGAAATGCTCCAATTGAGCTAATTAGCTTATTGTGAGAATATTACAAACGTCTGACAAAACTGAAAAATGTAAATTTCCAATTTCAACCAAACATGCTAGAAATGCTCCAATTGAGCTAATTAGCTTATTGTTAGAATATTGCAATTGTCTGACAAAAGTGAAAAATGCAAAATTCCAATTTCAACTAAACATGCTAGAAATGCTTCAATTGAGCTAATTAGCTTATTGTGAGAATATTACAAACGTCTGACAAAACTGAAAAATGTAAATTTCCAATTTCAACCAAACATGCTAGAAATGCTCCAATTGAGCTAATTAGCTTATTGTGAGAATATTACAAACGTCTGACAAAACTGAAAAATGTAAATTTCCAATTTCAACCAAACATGCTAGAAATGCTCCAATTGAGCTAATTAGCTTATTGTGAGAATATTACAAACGTATGACAAAACTGAAAAATGTAAATTTCCAGTTTCAACTAAACATGCTAGAAATGCTCCAATTGAGCTAATTAGCTTATTGTGAGAATATTGCAATTGTCTGACAAAAGTGAAAAATGTAAATTTCCAATTTCAACCAAACATGCTAGAAATGCTCCAATTGAGCTAATTAGCTTATTGTGAGAATATTGCAATTGTCTGAGAAAAGCGAAAAATGTAAAGTTCCAATTTCAACCAAACATGCTAGAAATGCTCCAATTGAGCTAATTAGCTTATTGTGAGAATATTGCAATTGTCTGACAAAAGTAAAAAATGTAAATTTCCAATTTCAACCAAACATGCTAGAAATGCTCCAATTGAGCTAATTAGCTTATTGTGAGAATATTACAAACGTCTGACAAAACTGAAAAATGTAAATTTCCAATTTCAACCAAACATGCTAGAAATGCTCAAATTGCGCAAATAAGCCTACTGTAAGAATTTTACAAACGTCTGACAAAGCTGAAAAATGTAAATTTCCAATTTCAACCAAACATGCTAGAAATGCTCCAAGTGAGCTAATTAGCTTATTGAGAGAATATTGCAATTGTCTGACAAAAGTGAAAAATGCAAATTTCCAATTTCAACTAAACATGCTAGAAATGCTCCAATTGAGCTACTTAGCTTATTTTGAGAATATTACAAACGTCTGACAAAACTGAAAAATGTAAATTTCCAATTTCAACCAAACATGCTAGAAATGCTCCAAATGCGGAAATAAGCTTACTGTAAGAAGTGTACAAACTTCTCACAAAACTGAAAAATGTAAATTTCCAATTTCAACCAAACATGCTAGAAATGCTCCAATTGAGCTAATTAGCTTATTGTGAGAATATTACAAACGTCTGACAAAACTGAAAAATGTAAATTTCCAATTTCAACCAAACATGCTAGAAATGCTCCAATTGAGCTAATTAGCTTATTGTGAGAATATTGCAATTGTCTGACAAAAGCGAAAAATGTAAATTTCCAATTTCAACCAAACATGCTAGAAATGCTCCAATTGAGCTAATTAGCTTATTGTGAGAATATTACAAACGTCTGACAAAACTGAAAAATGTAAATTTCCAATTTCAACCAAACATGCTAGAAATGCTCAAATTGCGCATATAAGCCTACTGTAAGAATTTTACAAACGTCTGACAAAACTGAAAAATTTAAATTTTCAATTTCAACCAAACATGCTAGAAATGCTCTAATTGAGCTAATTAGCTTATTGTGAGAATATTACAAACGTCTGACAAAACTGAAAAATGTAATATTCCAATTTCAACCAAACATGCTAGAAATGCTCAAATTGCGCAAAGAAGCCTACTGTAAGAATTTTACAAACGTCTGACAAAACTGAAAAATTTAAATTTCCAATTTCAACCAAACATGCTAGAAATGCTCCAATTGAGCTAATTAGCTTATTGAGAGAATATTGCAATTGTCTGACAAAAGTGAAAAATGTAAATTTTCAATTTCAACCAAACATGCTAGAAATGCTCCAATTGAGCTAATTAGCTTATTGTGAGAATAATACAAACGTCTGACAAAACTGAAAAATGTGAATTTCCAATTTCAACCAAACATGCTAGAAATGCTCCAATTGAGCTAATTAGCTTATTGTGAGAATATTACAAACGTCTGACAAAAGTGAAAAATGTAAATTTCCAATTTCAACTAAACATGCTAGAAATGCTCTAATTGAGCTAATTAGCTTATTGTGAGAATATTACAAACGTCTGACAAAACTGAAAAATGTAAATTTCCAATTTCAACCAAACATGCTAGAAATGCTCCAATTGAGCTAATTAGCTTATTGTGAGAATATTACAAACGTCTGACAAAACTGAAAAATGTAATTTTTACAATTTCAACCAAACATGCTAGAAATGCTCAAATTGCGCAAAGAAGCCTACTGTAAGAATTTTACAAACGTCTGACAAAACTGAAAAATGTAAATTTCCAATTTCAACCAAACATGCTAGAAATGCTCCAATTGAGCTAATTAGCTTATTGGGAGAATATTGCAATTGTCTGACAAAAGTAAAAAATGAAAATTTCCAATTTCAACTAAACATGCTACAAATGCTCCAATTGAGCTAATTAGCTTATTGTGAGAATATTACAAACGTCTGACAAAGCTGAAAAATGTAAATTTCCAATTTCAACCAAACATGCTAGAAATGCTC
The DNA here is from genome assembly GCF_963576615.1 of Watersipora subatra. Classification (NCBI taxonomy): domain Eukaryota; kingdom Metazoa; phylum Bryozoa; class Gymnolaemata; order Cheilostomatida; family Watersiporidae; genus Watersipora; species Watersipora subatra. Next base: position 41,422,337 of record NC_088710.1, on the reverse strand, counting down.
CAATTGAGCTAATTAGCTTATTGAGAGAATATTGCAATTGTCTGACAAAAGTGAAAAATGCAAATTTCCAATTTCAACTAAACATGCTAGAAATGCTCCAATTGAGCTACTTAGCTTATTTTGAGAATATTACAAACGTCTGACAAAACTGAAAAATGTAAAATTCCAATTTCAACCAAACATGCTAGAAATGCTCCAAATGCGGAAATAAGCTTACTGTAAGAAGTGTACAAACTTCTCACAAAACTGAAAAATGTAAATTTCCAATTTCAACCAAACATGCTAGAAATGCTCCAATTGAGCTAATTAGCTTATTGTGAGAATATTACAAACGTCTGACAAAACTGAAAAATGTAAATTTCCAATTTCAACCAAACATGCTAGAAATGCTCCAATTGAGCTAATTAGCTTATTGTGAGAATATTGCAATTGTCTGACAAAAGTAAAAAATGTAAATTTCCAATTTCAACCAAACATGCTAGAAATGCTCCAATTGAGCTAATTAGCTTATTGTGAGAATATTACAAACGTCTGACAAAACTGAAAAATGTAATTTTCCAATTTCAACCAAACATGCTAGAAATGCTCAAATTGCGCAAATAAGCCTACTGTAAGAATTTTACAAACGTCTGACAAAGCTGAAAAATGTAAATTTCCAATTTCAACCAAACATGCTAGAAATGCTCCAATTGAGCTAATTAGCTTATTGAGAGAATATTGCATTTGTCTGACAAAAGTGAAAAATGCAAATTTCCAATTTCAACTAAACATGCTAGAAATGCTCCAATTGAGCTACTTAGCTTATTTTGAGAATATTACAAACGTCTGACAAAACTGAAAAATGTAAATTTCCAATTTCAACCAAACATGCTAGAAATGCTCCAAATGCGGAAATAAGCTTACTGTAAGAAGTGTACAAACTTCTCACAAAACTGAAAAATGTAAATTTCCAATTTCAACCAAACATGCTAGAAATGCTCCAATTGAGCTAATTAGCTTATTGTGAGAATATTACAAACGTCTGACAAAAGTGAAAAATGTAAATTTCCAATTTCAACCAAACATGCTAGAAATGCTCAAATTGGCATATAAGCCTACTGTAAGAATTTTACAAACGTCTGACAAAACTGAAAAATTTAAACTTTCAATTTCAACCAAACATGCTAGAAATGCTCCAATTGAGCTAATTAGCTTATTGTGAGAATATTACAAACGTCTGACAAAACTGAAAAATGTAATATTCCAATTTCAACCAAACATGCTAGAAATGCTCAAATGGCGCAAAGAAGCCTACTGTAAGAATTTTACAAACGTCTGACAAAAGTGAAAAATGTAAATTTCCAATTTCAACCAAACATGCTAGAAATGCTCCAATTGAGCTAATTAGCTTATTGAGAGAATATTGCAATTGTCTGACAAAAGTGAAAAATGCAAATTTCCAATTTCAACTAAACATGCTAGAAATGCTCCAATTGAGCTAATTAGCTTATTTTGAGAATATTACAAACGTCTGACAATACTGAAAAATGTAAATTTCCAATTTCAACCAAACATGCTAGAAATGCTCCAAATGCGGAAATAAGCTTACTGTAAGAAGTGTACAAACGTCTGACAAAACTGAAAAATGTAAATTTCCAATTTCAACCAAACATGCTAGAAATGCTCCAATTGAGCTAATTAGCTTATTGTGAGAATATTACAAACATCTGACAAAACTGAAAAATGTAAATTTCCAATTTCAACCAAACATGCTAGAAATGCTCCAATTGAGCTAATTAGCTTATTGTGAGAATATTGCAATTGTCTGACAAAAGCGAAAAATGTAAATTTCCAATTTCAACCAAACATGCTAGAAATGCTCCAATTGAGCTAATTAGCTTATTGTGAGAATATTACAAACGTCTGACAAAACTGAAAAATGTAATATTCCAATTTCAACCGAACATGCTAGAAATGCTCAAATTGCGCAAAGAAGCCTACTGTAAGAATTTTACCAACGTCTGACAAAACTGAAAAATTTAAATTTCCAATTTCAACCAAACATGCTAGAAATGCTCCAATTGAGCTAATTAGCTTATTGTGAGAATATTACAAACGTCTGACAAAAGTGAAAAATGTAAATTTCCAATTTCAACCAAACATGCTAGAAATGCTCCAATTGAGCTAATTAGCTTATTGTGAGAATATTACAAACGTCTGACAAAACTGAAAAATGTAAATTTCCAATTTCAACTAAACATGCTAGAAATGCTCCAATTGAGCTAATTAGCTTACTGTAAGAAGTGTACAAACGTCTCACAAAACTGAAAAATGTAAATTTCCAATTTCAACCAAACATGCTAGAAATGCTCAAATTGCGCAAAGAAGCCTACTGTAAGATTTTTACAAACGTCTGACAAAAGTGAAAAATGTAAATTTCCAATTTCAACCAAACATGCTAGAAATGCTCCAATTGAGCTAATTAGCTTATTGTGAGAATATTGCAATTGTCTGACAAAAGTGAAAAATGTAAAGTTCCAATTTCAACCAAACATGCTAGAAATGCTCCAATTGAGCTAATTAGCTTATTGTGAGAATATTACAAACGTCTGACAAAACTGAAAAATGTAAATTTCCAATTTCAACCAAACATGCTAGAAATGCTCCAATTGAGCTAATTAGCTTATTGTGAGAATACTACAAACGTCTGACAAAGCTGAAAAATGTAAATTTCCAATTTCAACCAAACATGCTAGAAATGCTCCAATTGAGCTTATTAGCTTATTGTGAGAATATTGCAATTGTCTGACAAAAGTGAAAAATGTAAATTTCCAATTTCAACCAAACATGCTAGAAATGCTCCAGTTGAGCTAATTAGCTTATTGTGAGAATATTACAAACGTCTGACAAATCTAAAAAATGTAAATTTCCAATTTCAACCAAACATGCTAGAAATGCTCAAATTGCGCAAATAAGCCTACTGTAAGAATTTTACAAACGTCTGACAAAGCTGAAAAATGTAAATTTCCAATTTCAACCAAACATGCTAGAAATGCTCCAATTGAGCTAATTAGCTTATTGAGAGAATATTGCAATTGTCTGACAAAAGTGAAAAATGCAAATTTCCAATTTCAACTAAACACGCTAGAAATGCTCCAATTGAGCTAATTAGCTTATTGTGAGAATATTACAAACGTCTGACAAAACTGAAAAATGTAAATTTCCAATTTCAACCAAACATGCTAGAAATGCTCCAAATGCGGAAATAAGCTTACTGTAAGAAGTGTACAAACGTCTGACAAAACTGAAAAATTTAAATTTCCAATTTCAACCAAACATGCTAGAAATGCTCCAATTGAGCTAATTAGCTTATTGTGAGAATATTGCAATTGTCTGACAAAAGCGAAAAATGTAAATTTCCAATTTCAACCAAACATGCTAGAAATGCTCCAATTGAGCTAATTAGCTTATTGTGAGAATATTACAAACGTCTGACAAAAGTGAAAAATGTAAATTTCCAATTTCAACCAAACATGCTAGAAATGCTCAAATTGCGCATATAAGCCTACTGTAAGAATTTTACAAACGTCTGACAAAACTGAAAAATGTAAATTTCCAATTTCAACCAAACATGCTAGAAATGCTCCAATTGAGCTAATTAGCTTATTGTGAGAATATTGCAATTGTCT